>NC_064283.1:64574111-64575902 GCF_019186545.1 Solanum stenotomum
TGTATGTATGTTTGCAAGTTATTTTAACTAGTTTTGTCACTTTTTTTTTATAATTTTTAGATAATATATTTGTTTTACATAATTATGTATATAATTAGTATATTTTATGATTATTTGAAAATCGTCTCAAAAAGGATTTTGTTTTAATTAAATAGTTGGTTAATTAGTTTAAGTCATATAGTGGTTTATTTTTTTTGAGTTAATTAGTTTATAATTAAATTAATTATTTTATTTCATTAAGATTGAGAAGCTCGATAGTCTAATTATATTAATTCGTCTTGTTATTAGTCGAACTTATCCTAATTAGTTATGTTTGGCTACATCTGTAATTTCCAATTGGCCATCATTTAAATTCATATGGTCATGGCCTAGTCCAAATCTAACCAATTATATTTTATCCTTAACCCATTTAAAAGAAATTTTGGGCAGCCCATTCCAATTCACAGCCCATTACCAATTCAACAAAGGGAAAATTGTACATAATGATAAACTATTAATTCAAATTAAATGGTATAACCACACTTTGATTTAATTGTGTCATGTAGCAAACTGTTTGCTAGCGCCTCTCTCCCTCAAACTCTCGCTCGCCACTCTCCTCTCTCGCTCACTCCCCTGTGCTTGCCTCTCTCGCTTTATATAACAGAATTGTATAAATTGTGTTTCTGTTTGTATAAAGCGAGAGAAAATTGTATATACACATGCAAATACATATATATTCGTCCTATTCACTTATAATTATACAATAAAAATATTCCCTTGCCCGTTCTCTTTTGCCTTTCTCTCTTTCTCGTTTATACAACAGAATTATATAAATTGCGTTTCTGTTTGTATAAAGCGCGAGAAAATTGTATATACACATGCGAATACATATATATTCGTCCTATACACTTATAATTATACAATAAAAATACTTCCCTGCCCAGTTTTATGTTTGTATAATGTATAATTTATGTTTGTATAAAGCGAAAGAGAGAGTGATTTATTATGTACAAATATTTTTGTCAACGATTTATACAAACAAGAGGCTAACAACAATTTATACAAATGGCTTGCCAGCGAAATTATACAAATCTGAAGAAGAGCCAACGAATTATACAATTGCTTCTTTTTGTATATATGTATAGCGAAATAGACAGCTTTCAATTGTATATGTATAACGAATTATACATATATATGTTTGCTATGGAGCGCTATTATGTAAACTTTGCTATAACATATAAATATAATTTTTTTATTTGTTATATGTGAAAGTTGCTAAAAAAAAAAATCAACCCAATTCCCACAACAAACAACTACGTACAGCAACAATACAATACAATTTCCTGCCCATTGCAAATTCAACCAAAAGACCAAAGACCCATTCCAACAACAGCAACCAAACGACAACAGCTCACTCACAGCGTCTTCATCAACACACGGCCATGGCAAACGACGTCTACACGGCGTAAAGACGGCAATAGACGGAAAAGCGACCCAGACGCGTGCTTGAATGCATTGTGTTGTCTTCCTCAACGATGCGTGACAAACAGTACACTCGAATTACTTTAGCAGGCGCCTCGTCCTCATCCTTTTGTACGACAATAACCAGGTGGAGTAATCTCCTTCCTCCTCCTTCCTCGCCGCGAGATCGAGCGGTTCTCATTGTTTTGCCGTTGTAATTTGTTACAAATTGGTGAATTTTTGTTCAGACAACAGCCTTCCTGGTCCCTGAGAGAGTTTTTGAATTTGGAATTGAATTCAAATTCTGAGTAGGGCCAATCCTTATCCGATTCTCCAATTCCTCCCCCCCCC
>NC_064283.1:64575913-64686260 GCF_019186545.1 Solanum stenotomum
AAAAAAAAACAGAACCCTAGAATTCGTCTATAAATAGTTCCCTCTTCTTCTTTGTTAAGGGGGGATTTTCTGAGTTTTGGCTTCAAAAAAGAAATGACCAAGCATAGGCAAGAAAAAATCAAAGCAGAATTTAAAACGATAGTGTTTATATCACTGAGATTTCTGGGTGCTCTGTTTGGAATTTGAGTTTCCATCGTAGCTTCGTCCTTGGTGGTGGAAGTCAGTTCAAGTCTCGTTGTCCCAACTTCGCTGCCTTTAAAAAGGTGAAATCTCTTTCTCTTTGGTTTAATTCTCTAGTTTATAAATCGATTTCTTTTCAAAGATTTTTTTCTCTTATGGCATTGTGAGATAGAAATTAGCATAATGTAATATTTTATTTTAGTTTATATTCATAGCAGTATGATTCTTGCTGGGATGTGAATCATAAGGTGTATGGAATTCTCTGTTTATTCAGTTCTTAAATTTTGTTTTGAATCTTAAAGCCTAAATGGGTGTGATTTAGTTGTTTGGGTTCATGTGTTAGCATCTTGTTGATATACTCCTAGTCTTGTTAAATTTTTTAGTTATTGTTTGAGTGTGCTTTCACTAAGTTCTCCTTGTTGTCTCTACTTTATCACAGTTTAACTTCTTAGTGCATCGCTACCCTGATCTTGTTCCCCTGAATTACCGCTTACTGTCTTCTCTGATTTTTCTCCATTGTGATCTTTGTTTTGAGTTTATTTCTTATTTGGCTAGCTCATGGGTTGTCTAAATTCCCTTTTGTGTCTCTTTTAATATCGATAATCCTTCCATGCTCATCTTGATTTAATTTTCCTACTTAGTATCTAGGTGTTTTCTTGTCTATACCCGATCCTATTTTCAGCATCGAGTCCTCTTTACCAAATGAAGCATGTATTTAGGTTAATTATTTATGTTTGATTTTAAGTCCTCGTTGTTCGGATACGTCGCTTAGTCCTTTTTTCCGGTAATCTGAGTAATGTGTGATGTTTGTCAATAAATTGTTTAGTTCTCATTTTTCTCCTGTTCCTAATTCGCACTAGCTCTAGGGTGGTTTATTGTTTAATTACAAGGTTTGGTGGTTTGTGTGTTGTCCAAGTACCAATATTAGTTTTGTCCAAATTTTGGCCTTTTCTATTTCATTTCATTTCTGGAAGTTGCTCCATATGCATCTAATCATCCCATTTATTTTAATAAAAAATAATCAAATCCATACATACTTTCATGCTTTGAGTATTTAGACGAGAATTGTCATATGTGGATCCTATTTCGGTGGAGTTTTCTACTTACTACTTCAAATTAGTATATAATAATAATAATTTTAAAATATCGATGTGTTAATGCTATTTTGTGGTTGATTGGTCTATAATTATTCCCAAGGTTTGGGACCATTCTCTTAGTTACTTAACTCTCTGCCTAGTCATTTTTCTTTACCCATAAGATTTTAGGATCATTTTTGTAGATCAGTTCAAACTAAGTTGGTCATAATGGAACTAATCACCCTTTTTTTTTGTGTGCATGAATCCTCCGTTACTTGGAGTCCATTGTGGACTATTTCCCTCCTTGCATCTCGAGTCGGGTCGAAGGCCAAATTCCTCTCCTCCCGAGTCAGCCAACAAAGAGAACATGTGTCCAAGGCGGAAAAACCAAAAAGATCCAAATACACTGATATACAGTGTGATACGGTCGATATACAGCCGTTGTATATGCTGTATATTGCAGCAAAAATGGGCCAAAAGCCCTCTTTAAATTTTCAGCTTTGTTTTGTATTGTAATTGGGCAAAAAACCCATTTATTTTTTGTATTAATTTGCTAGAGTTAGGACAGGTGAAATCGGGCCTAAAGCCCAAAAGAAATTCAGTTTTTTTATGATAGTCTAGGACATATACAAATGGGCTAAAGGCCCAAAACGAAAATAGGTCCAAGTACCGGCCCAGACGGAAAGAAATCGGACTTGGGCCCACATCTTCTCTTCTTTGTTATTTAATTGCTCTTACATGATTATTTGTTTGTTTAATTTTAAGGTTTCCAAAATTCAACTCCCCAAAAGATAACCATTTTTGAAATAATCACTTGTATTTTCCTAAAGAATTAAATAAACACTTATCTTATTACTTCAATTACTTTGAAGGATTTTTCTCAAGTAGTCCCTTATAATATTTCTCCTTACCCCCTAAAATAATTTCAACTCTTAAAGTCGGTTATTTTTTTAGTTAGTCAAGTATGCTATCTTTAAAATCGTTTAGTCAAATAATTAATTACCGGATAATCGCATGTTAGCGGGCATTTCGGGTGCTTTCAAACCCTTCCCAAAGTGCTAATATGAACCTCGAACCCATTTGAATATTTTCATTAGATTTTTTGTTTTAATCTTTTGAAAAAATAGTTTTCTTGATTTTTCTTAAAAATTAAGTGGCGACTCTCAAAATCAGTCTAAGTATATTTTTTTAAATAAAACATACTTTGACTCATAAGTTTTTATTAAATAAAAATTAAAGATCATCCCAAAATAGAGGTCGTTCATGCAAAAACATGATATAAGTACATATTACATGGAAAACGACTGATCCAACTATAGACAAATCCAAACATAAACATAATATTACCACATAGCGCGGTCTAAAGTCTTTGGCCAATCATATCATGGCGGATAACTTTTTGATGATGTTGGTGGTGGCCGTGATGGTTTTGGTGGAGGCTCAATAGGCTTCCACGAACGAGTTCGTCTCAAATTAGGATTTGGTGGTGATGGTGTTGGTACTCTTCCTCCACCCTTACTCCTATCCAAATAGTTTAGCCCTCCGGCCACGTCCACCTTGTCTTGAGAATTAAACAATTCATCGTAGGAAAATCGCCATAGGGACCTTGCTTCCACACTATGGATGACTAATTCATGAATGAACAAAAATATTAGTAGACATGAAATTATATGTGCCTTCATATTTGTGAGAATTATTGTAAAATTAAAGGAAACGTCCCTTCGCTCACTTTTTTGTCATTTTAATTAGATTATTGTAACTTGTGAATATATGGTAGACTCTCATATTATTATTTTCATTTTCCAGAGGATTATTTAATTAATAATGGAAATGTCAAACTAACGCGTTAACAAATTTATTTGCTTCTTTACTTGTTATAGTCATGGTTGATTTCACACTATAATTTTGGAAAAACTTGACAATCAAGAGAGGGATGGAGGGACATAAATGTTGAAGAGTCACGTTTGAACGTTCGATGAAAAAGGGATGGATGGTTTTGTCTTGGACAATTCCTTCCTTTCGAGTTGAGTTAAATTCGAGATTCATATTTTTAATAAGAACTGATTATCGATGAACTATCTAGAGTGTGTTTGTATGGAGGAATTTTCTTTTAAAAAATGGTTTCCAATTTTCACTTTTTTTTAAAAAATAAAATAAGTTCTTTAAAATTCAGAAAAACGACTTTATTTGTCAAAATAAAAAAATAATTTTAATAAATGACATTCTGCATTAGTTGTCTTGTTCCCACGCCCCCACCCAACCCACCCCGTCCTAACCCCAAAATCAACCCCAACCCTCCCGCTCATAGTGTTTCCCTAAATTATGTTTAAATGTTTTTGGGATAAAATTCTATACATATTTTTCAATTTGTACCAAGTTTTATTGTAGTATTTCAAAGTCGTGGAATATATTAATTAATTTAATTTTCAAAAAACAAAACATAACAATTACGTTGAAGCAAAAGAAATATCATGGTTTTAAGGGACCTAGATACCTCTTGAATATTGACAAAGATCTCAATTTCAACAAAAGAATGGCAAAGATGTTATAGCCAAACAATCAATGTACAATATAGTATATAAAAATACCTTTGAAAATATTGATCATCTCAATTAATAGTACAAATTATATATCTCACTCCCATAGTTTATTCAATTACAGGATAAATACAGACATATATATATATATATATATATATATATATATATATATATATATATACCACACAAATCTAGTCTCAGCCTGATCTAACTTGATGTTGATGATGGTGATGGCGATGGAAGAGGATTCCAACGAATTTTCAAATTAGGATTTGGTGGTGATGGTGTTGGTACTCTTCCTCCCCCATTATTCCTATCTAAATTTCTTAGCTCTCTAGACACCTTATGTTGAGAATTAAACAATTCATTGTAGGAAAATTTGCTTGCTTCCACATAAAGGCTACAATATGATTTGTCCACCATGATTAATAATTCATCATAGATGAACAAAGATATTAGTAGACATAAAATAATTAGATGTATCTTCATCCTTCCAAATATTATGAACTACTAAAGGAAAATAATGTCCCTTTGCTACAACTTGTGAATATATATAATTACTCTATCATACTTTTGTTCATTTAATGGAAAATTAGTCAAAATACCGCGTTAACAAATTTCTTTAATTTTGACTTTGTTACTTGTTAGTGTAGTTAAACAATCTTGTTTGTCATAGTTGATTTCACACAATAGATTGGATAAAATTTTCAATAGAGTGATAACTATTAAGATAGGAAGGGTCTGAGGTGTTTGGTACGATAAAAAATATTTATTTATCTATTATAGTCTAAATTAATCCAAACAACATACATCTAGAAGTATTTGCCTTACATCCTTGAATTATTTTATCTATGAATGAATTAAAATTCAACTAAGTCCTATCCAAATTAGGATTTGGTGGTGACTGTGTTGGTACTCTTCCTCCACCCTCACTCCTATCCAAATAGTTTAGCCCTCCGGCCACGTCCACCTTGTCTTGAGAATTAAACAATTCATCGTAGGAATAAAATCGTGGTAGGGATCTTGCTTCCACACTATGGATGACTAATTCATGGATGAATAAAAATATTAGTAGACATGAAATTATATGTGCCTTCATAGTTGTGAGAATTATTGTAAAATTAAAGGAATGTCCCTTTGCTCACTGTTTTGTCATATTAATTAGATTATTACAACTTGTGAATATATAGTGGACTCTAATATTATTTTTTCATTTTCCAGAGGATTATTTAATTAATAATGGAAATGTCAAAATAACGCGTTAACAAATTTCTTTGCTTCTTTACTTGTTATAGTCAGCCAATCTTGTTTTTCATGGTTGATTTCACACTATAATTTTGGAAAATTTTTACAATCAAGAAAGGGATGGAGGGACATAATGTTGTTGAAGAGTCACGTTCGAACGTTCGATGAAAAAGGGATGGATGGTTTTGTCTTGGACAATTTCTCTCTTTCGAGTTTAGTTAGATTCGAGATTCAATTCATTTCTTTAACAAGAACTAATTAATTATTGATGAACTATTTTGAGTGTGTTTGTATGGAAGAACTTTTTTCAGAAAATGGTTTCCAATTTTCACTTTTTTTTTTAAGGATAAAACAATTTCTTTATAATTCAGGAAAATGACTTTATTAGTCAAAATAAAAAAATAGTTTTAATAAATGACATTCTGCATTAATTGTCTTCTTTACTTGTTATGACATTCTGCATTGATTCTGCGTCTTCTTCTTTTAATTTGGCCAAAATTCGATCTCATGATATTGATTCTAATACATCTTATTAGAATCAAGCGCTTACTATCATACAAAAACAATATCTGATAGCAAAATTGTAACTTCATTATACTTCTTAACTAAGTCCGTCAACGAACTTCACATTCGATCATTAGTCTGACAAGAATTATCCCCGCCCCTCGTGAGCCTTGTCATAGACAACATATTAATGTTACCAAACACCAACTAGCTTACCTCATGGTCAATCTTTTTTATTACAATATATATGAGTCATGAATCAAAATACATAGTAACAAATCATCCTACACGCATCAATATTCATTCCAAATCTAAAAGCACTCACAAAAAGAAAAGAAAAAGTACATATGGTATGGGACATGATCTGCTTATAGATTTTGCAGAACTCAATTATTTTTGTCTAAAACTCTATATTTATATTAAAATATTCACTTAACTAATAGACCTTAGCAATGAGTTTTTTTTAAAAAAAATTAAAATTCTAGTTCCGTCTCTATCAACTCATGCATAGCTTGCTGGTACTTCCGATGGTGATGGTGGTGGTGGTGATGAAAGTTTAATATAAGCAGGAGGGACATGCATATGAGTTACCTTATTAGGATATGGTGGTGGTGGTGATTTTTTGTTGCCTCTTAACTCTCTAGCAACTTTAAATTGAGAAAATAATTCCTTGTATGAATTATCATATTGTTGGTTGGATCTTGCTGTTGTTTCATGGATGATCAAGGATATTAGAAGAAATATAATTATACATATTGCTCTCATTGTTTCAAATTTTCAATAGTAGTAAAGTAATGAGTTCTCTTTAAATTAAGTTATTACAACATCCCAATTTATACTCGCTAGTTTTAATTTAATTGTCTTGTTTTGATTTGTAACGGAGTTTTAGAAAGTAAATAAGAGTTTGGATTTTTGTGGTTTTAAAATTAAATAAAGATACGTGAGATATATCAAAATGTCTTTTAATTTTATGGTTTTAAACATATCACTTGAAAATTTGAGATTAAAAATTTGCCCAAAAAAAAGATATATTTTAAAAATGGATCAAAATAATTGTGACAAATAAATTGAAACAGTGAGAGTGCAAACTATTAATATAATGCCATAAAATTTTAAATTATTTCTATATGTATATGTAACTTGCGAAAAACTAAATTTCCTTGATACTTACGGAAAATTTTTATTATGTATGGGACATGTCATGTCATACTTGTATGAGGCATTGTTTGATTGACAAATAGACATGAATGATACTCATTTGCCAAGCTAATAAAGAGACATCTTTAAGTCCCTTTTTGTCATTTTTTTTGGTTTTATTCCCCTTGTCCAATATATTTTGTGTTTTAATTTTTTTAAATATTTTTTTCTTCTTTAAAATTATGTTAACCAAATCTTTTAAGAATTTTATTTGCTGATCTAATTACTTTATGCTTTTCTTTTTTTACGTACTGAATTTTAATTTAAATTTTACGATCATTATATAAGTTGTTAGTTTATTATTTTAATATTCTTTTTTCTATTCTATGTTACTTATTCTATTATAATAAATAATTATTTGAATTTTTTTTAAATTTATAAAATCAAGATATAAATAGTTTTTTAATCCTAACAATTAATTTTTTTAAAATTATAAAATAAATTTTGTAAAATTGCAAAAATTCTTTTAAGGAATAAATTATTAAAACTATTATTTGCATTTATAATTTCTTAAGGAACGTATAAGAAAGTAGATAAATAATATTTATTAAATTTCACCTAGCTTGAATTTTAAGAATAAAAATATCGTATAAATTGACGGAAATAATATGTATTTATGTTGATGTTTATGGATGCTTTTCGTTTTTGGATTTCATGACAATAGTATCAAAACTTCTGTAATTGTTTGTCAAGATCATTGATGTTCTTTCCGTTACTTATTGAAGAGTATTTGTGGATTGAAGTGCTTTTGGATTATGAAATTGTTGAGAGAAAAATAAAATAACTTATTAAATTTATACCTTCTTTATTTTTCATATTAATAATCTACTTTTTCTTTTACAAATTTCTTTAGAAATCATAAATAGAATAATAGTTTTACTAATTTATACCTTAATTTTATTTTTTGGTAAATTTATAAATTTTATTTATACTTTCAAAAATAATTAATTATTATAATAAAATAGAAAAATTAAAATCAATTATATCTTTGTAAATTAACAAATAATTTTATATAACTATTTTTAATAATATAATATCAATATCGAGATGAAATATAATATCAAAATATTAGAAATAGAATGAGTCCGACAAGATTTTTTGAATTTCACATTTTTCATGAATAAAGTTATTTAAGTGGAAGTATAAAATTTGGAAGAATTGTTAGAAAAGAAACCAAAGGAAAAATACAAATGTGCCTCATGCATGGTAAATCTTTTCATACTTGCCTAACAAAAAAAGTCGATGTAATGAAAGAAAATGTCAGACAAACTAATCAAACCTTTTAGACTTTTTAGTATATTTATCTACTACTCCCTCCGTTTCACAAACATTTTCTTTCATTACATCGACTTTTTTTGTTAGGAGTATATTATATTCTGAATTAATAAATTTAATTCAAATGTTTTAACTACTATGTCCCATCACATTTATTAGCAACTCGTTTTCTAAAAGTTGACTATTTGACTGTCAAAGTCTTGGTCACTATGCTTATTGAAAAACTATTTTTTAAATAATAAATAAGAAAGTCTTTTGAATTTTATAATTTTAAATATATTATAGTATTTATATAATTAGAAAAATTTATCATTAAGAAGAAAAAATTATTTCGTAATAATACCAAATTAATTCTTTCAAACCCGAAAATAGATCCATTTAGGTTTTTCTTTAAAGGATGACACCTTTATATTTTATCTTGTATTGATATTCGACTAATGAGTATTTGTAGTCGTTAGTGTGATAGGATAAATCTAGAAATAAACATAAAATTACCACATAGAACACATTCTAAAAAATTGTTTTTGTGTGGTCACGAAGGATATAACTTGTTGATAATGCTAGTGGTGGTGGTTATGGTGATGATGATGGCATAATAGACTTTGACGAGTTCTCAAATTAAGATTTGGTGATGATGGTGTTGGTACTCTTCCTCCACCCTTGTTCCTATTTTAGGCTTTTAACCCTTCGGTGACTCCCACCTTTTTTTGAAAATTAAATAAATCATTGAAGGAAAATCGCGGTATGGACAAAGACCTTGCTTCCACACAAAGGTTGCATGAAATTAAATTTGTCCACCGTTACTAAGTCATGGATGAACAAAGATATTAGTAGACATAAAATTATGTGTGCCTTCATATTTGTGAAAATTTTTGTGGCTTTAAAGGAATGTTCGCGTTGCTCACATTTTTGTCAATCGCATCATAACGTAGTGACTTTTAAATCAGATCATTTGAAAGATGATTATTATATATAATATTATTATGAACGAATATTGAATAATATAAAAATAATATTATTGTTAGTGTATTACAAGTTGCAGAAATGCTTACATTATCAACCTATATATTTTGGAAAAATAGAATCAACACCAAACCAAACTGTTTTGAGTCCATATTAAAACACTAGCTCTTCAAGCTTGATAACAGTATTGGAGCAATTATTTTTATTAATTCTTGTTCAAAAGTTGTTTTTAAAAAACTACAAAAGAAACAAAAATAAAAAACACTCACAATAATCCTGAATCCATCCTTCACACAACCAAATCTAAGAGCGCGCGCACACATAAAAAGGGACGTATAACATGTGCAAAGGGGATCTGATCGATCTACTTATAGAGATGGCGAGCGTGTGGTGCTCATGCGAGTGGGGTTACATATCTTCTTACAAATTCGACACAACTCACTAATTGTAAGCCTTTATATTCTTATTAAAAATAAGTTATCTATCTTTTCCAGAAATTCAAAATCTATAAACTCAAAATTATAGCTTCATCCCTGTCAGCTCATGTTCAACTTATTGGTGGTGATGGTAGTCTCGGAGATGGTGGTGATGGTGGCGGTGGAGTTCGCGGTGGTGGCATCATAGGAGGGAGATGCATATGAGATTCCTTATTAGATTGTGGGGGTGACATTGTTATTTTGCCTCTAATTAAACCAAAACCTCTTAGCTCTCTAGCAATCTTGTATTGAGAAAATAATTCCTTGTAGGAATTATTATATTGTTGCATGGATCTTGATGCTACTAATTCCACACAAATTAATTCATGAATGATCAAAAATATTATAAGATATGAAATTATACATAATGGCCTCATTCTTTCAAATAGTAATTAATGAGTTTTATGAAAACTAAGTTATCACAACATTCCTATTTATACTACTTTTGTTCATTTTCTATGGATTTTAAAGATCAATAGAATAATGTGCTAGCTAATCACGATTCAATAGTCAAAAAGGTCAAGAAAATCAACGTCAGAATTATATTCTTGAACAGCTAATAATGTAAAATAATCAGTACTTTTTATACTAGGTTAAATCCACTAAATAATTTAATTGATATTTAATTGTTCCATAGTTCCAACTTGTTGAATATTTTTTATAGATGATTAATAATAAAATATTTTTTTTATACTATAGTTCTACAACTTTCCCAAATTAATTTAATGATTTTGTCAGAATCCGTGACTTTTATTAGCACCTTGTTTGTGAAAAGTTGACTCTAAAGTCTTTGTCATTTTGCTTGTTGAAATTGAGGTCTTTTTAATTTGAGGGTTTTATCAATATTTCCTCCGTCTCTATTTACTTGTCCATATTTTCTCTTTTAAATGTCCTTATTTACTTGTCCATTTTGACAAATCAAGAAAGGACAAAAAAATTTTTTCCTATTATACCCTCATTTAAACTTCTTGAAAAGTTAAACTTCCCCCAACATTGATTAGTTATCTTGAATAAATTTATTTTGGAATCATAATTAAGAAGAGAAAAATTGTAACTTCACTATGCTAATCATTGTTGCCTTAATATGTGTGCAATTTCTAAAATTGATTTCATGTGATTGGTGTTGATACCGTTTGTTAGAATCAAACACTTAATATTTTGTAAAAAGTCATAGCTACTAGCAAAAACATAGCTTTATTTCTTAACTAAGTCTGTCAGCAAGTGTCATATTTGATCATAAGTCCGACTAGAGTCATCCAAACCCCCTTGTGAGCGTTGTCATAGATAGAATGTTTCTATTACACAACACTAACTAGCTCAATTTTTTTTAATTAAATACCACCCAAAAGCACATGCTTTATGAAACTAGCCTTTCATGGAGGATAATGTCACGACCTAAAAATGGACGTGATGACACTCGTCATATCCCACCAAGACAAGTCAGCCTAAAACTTAACCTTTACAATAAAATGCGGAAATTTTATAATCAACTCAAAAATACCCCCAAAATCTGGTTGTCACGTGTACAAGCCTCTAAGTATTACAATTGATTCAAAAGAAAAAACACAAGTCTCAAATGACCTTGTTTCTAGAATAGAACAAGATCATAAATAAGAGTAAGAAGATCTGCTGAGATGACAAACAACTACCTCACAAATCTCCAAGAAGCCTCGGAAAAGGAAGAGAATATATCACAAAGGTCCGGACTAGTAACCTACAAAAAAAATGTAGTAGCAAGGGGTGAGTACCAAACAACACGATACTCAGGAAGTAAACCTTTAAACACAAGCTAAGGGGATAGAATACGAGTACTCCTTACACCCCAACCGAACCTCCATAACTACAAACTGCATAAAACCAGCCCAGCCTAACAGTTCACAAGCACATATCTCAACAACAACATTCTAACAATCACATATTCTCAACAACAAGCTCAATATTCATCAATTACAACCTCCACAACTACAATCTGTATAAAATCAGTCAACTTAACAGTTCATAATTCACATAGGATACAACTCAATAACAACACTCTAACAATTACATATCTTCAACAACAAGCTCAATATTCATCAATCAAAGTTCCACAGAAAGGCACTCACAAGATCAACAAAACACAATATCAAGTTCACTAATGATAAATATGTGCAATGCAATGGAATGCAATGTCAAGTATAGTGATGCATATCTGACCTAGTGATACACACCCGCTGTCTCTCAGTCGGGGACCCATGGGGGACATATCGGTCCATGCATCCATCGCGGCGCACGATACGACCCTCGATAATAGTAACCATCGTGGCGCACGATAAGTCCCTCGAAATATAGTATCCATTGCGGCGCGCGATACGTCCCTCGAAATATAGTATCCATCGCGTCACGCGATACGTCCTTCGAAATATAGTATCCATCGCAGCGCGCGATACATCCCTCGAAATGGTACATCCTTTTTAATTTCTTATTCTTTCACAGTTCACATAACACTTGTCACAACCATGTCTCAGAACAATACAAATGACATGTTCACACAAATAAAGAGGAGATGACCATTTTCATAACATTGCACAATTCACTACAACACAATCATGATTCAACAAGTCTTTCAAACCATTATCAATTCTCAACACATCACACACAAACAATTATCACATTGCCTTTTATTACCCCTTTTTCATCATTAGAATTAATCAATGTAGACAAGTCCACCCATCACCAAGTCTCATTACCCCAAACACATATTACAAGGAAATACACAAATTTCATACACTTAACAAGGGTTTAGAAATCCACTTGCCTCAAATAACCGAACAATCACTCTGAGACTTAAGCCGTTGAGCTTCCAAATCAATGCAATCTATTCAAGTACTTATTCACAATAAGATTTAGAAACTAACAACACTCACATTACTATAGGTTTAGCCTAGACCCAAAAACTCACCCAAATTCATAATCAAGTTTCTGAGTTTCAAGCCTAGGGTTAAGCTTCAACTTCTCCAATATCATAAGTCTAATGATATTTATATAGTTCGGTATCCCAATATTTAATTACCTATCTCAATATATTAAATATATAATTTATAATATGATACTTAAAATAAGAACAACTAACTATGAAATCTAATCGGTCACTCAAATTCATGGCAGAACCATGAAAACTCACGAAATCCCAACAAATTATCCATTCCTGACAATGATTGAATACTGCCATTAATAACAATCACACTCACCATATTTTCACTTCAAATTTCCCTTCTGTTAAACCCCAATAACGTATTGACAACTATTCAATTCTCACCCTTTTGATTTATTTATTTAATTTATGTTTTCAACCCAATTAACAAAACTATACTACATGTTCTATTCCATTTCAATCCCACTATAGAATATAATAACCTAAATTGTAATGTAACAATAAGAAAGAAAATAAAAGAAGAATCTAGAATCGATGATTTACGAAAAAATAAAGTAATTTGCAGACCTACTAGTCTGCATCCAAATTTTCTAATGTATATTGGATCATATCCCCAGGCAATCATAGCCCATGATTAGATTTTTAAAGCAACCAAATAATTATAAAATAACAAATAATCCTAAAGTAGGTAAATCAATTAATTTCATGACTTCAAATCAATTCCTCTTTCTCTTGCTACCCATCATATACTAACATTCCTATATATATATATATATATATATATATATAATAAAAGGGAGTTTAGGCCCAAGTATAATATATACAAGATCGGGACTTTTCCCAATCTTGAATATTATTTAATATACTTGTGGGACTTTTAAAAGGAAGTTTATACCCAAGTATAATATATAATATTCAAGATTGGGGCTTTCTTGAATATTATATATTATATTTATTATATAGTAGAACTTGGGCATAAACTCCCTTTTAAAATAATATAGAATGTATATATATATATAAATGGAAAAGTCTCAATCAAGGAAGCAACATATATCATTTACAAATGACTTTAAAAGCTTTAAAATATTTAAAAGCTATATAATAAAATACACATATCATTTTAATATTACCAAAAAAGTATTATAAATAATAATAATTAACAACTTAAAATATCTGAAAGACATTTTAAAAGGGTTAATTTTGTAATTTTATCCATATCACATAAATTAGGATAAAGTGAATAGTAATGTACATTATTTCAAAGTTACATAAAAATATTATAAATCACAATAATTAATAACTTCAAACATTTTTAAAAAAATATGAAAATTTGGATGACTCTTCAAATTTCATTTGTGTCACATAAATTGAGACAACAAAAATAACATATATTGGGTCCATTTTAATTTATTTGTCTTATTTTTTTTATATTTAAAAATTGTATAAAAATACTATAAATCATGATAATTGACAACATAAAATATGTTTTGATAAAAAAGACAAAAAATTCCACTGATTCTTGAAGTGAATCTATCGTAAAAATACTATAAATCATGATAATTGACAACATAAAATATTTCAAAAGTGTTGTATGTGGGTAGTCTTATTATGCCTTAAATAGCGTCAAAGAAAGTACAGGTTTGTGATAAAAAAACTTATTCCTTTATCCACACAAACAATCGCTTCAAAAACTCGGTTATTAGCCTCAAAATATACCATTTATATTATTGGGCCCGTGCATAGCACGGGCAACATTATCTAGTATATTTATAATATTGAGTGTTCATGCAGGTAATCAATCAACAATTTTCCATTTATGAGAATCTCATACCTGCACTCGTTCGTTGACGCCGCCACAGGTCAGTTTTCTTTCCGCTCCTCTTTTATGTATTAAAAGTAACATTCCTATTCACCTATTTTAATATTTCAGATTGGGTCACTGGGGTCAGGAGTGGGTGGTTGGGAGGATTGAGTGGTTATGAGGTGGGGGTTGGAGCCGTTTGTTAGACACTCAATGTTGATCCTGTGCAATATGGATTAATTAACTATATATCGAGCTTCTTCAACTTCAAACAACATATATTATTTTTATTAACATTTTGGTTGGTAGCGCTATCTCTACTGCAGTAACTCTATCGCTTAATTTTGAAGAAATAAATTCGTTAAAATGGATTTTTCTCGAAATCGACTCATCTAACATGTTCATTACGTAGGATCGAGCTTCCAACGAATTATCTAATTAGGCTTTGGTGATAATAACAATGTTGGTACATTTTATTTTTAATTCTTGTTCAAAAGTTATTTTTAAAAACAAAAGAATCGTGATACATAATAAATTCACTCACAATAATCCTGAATCCATCCAACCACAACCAAATCTAAGACTCGCAAAAAAAAAACATATAAAGGGAGACTCGCTCTAACTTATATATAGTGATTGCGAACGTGGTGCTTATGCGAGTGGAGTTACATCTCTTACAAATCACTAATTTTCAACCCTTCTACATTTGTATTTAAAAAATTAATCTAGAACAAAAATCTACCTTTTTCAGAATTCAAAATTTATAAATTCAAAATTCTAGTTTCACTAATCCCTGTCAACTCATGTTCAACTTATCGGTGTTGATGTTGGTGGTGGTAATGGTATTTGCGGAGATAGTGGTGATGATGGCGGTGGAATTGGTGGTGGGGGCTTCATAGGAGAGGCCGGACGCATATGAGATTGCTTATTAGATTGTGGTGGTGACAATATTGTTATTTTGCCTCTAATTAAACCAAAACCTCTTAGCTCTCTAGCAATCTTGATTTGAGAAAATAATTCCTTGTAGGAATTATTATATTGTTGCATGGATCTTGATGCTACTAATTTCACACAAACTAATTCATGAATAATAAAAAATATTATAAGAAATGAAATTATACTTACTCTCCTCATTTTCTTTCAAATAGTAGTTTTATGAAAACTAGGTCATCACAAAATGCCTATTTATATTACTTTTGTGCATTTTCTATGATTTTTTTTAAGTATTGATAAAATAATACGCTAGCTAATCGTGACTCGTGAGTCAAAAAGGGTCAAGAAAATCAATGTCATAGACTCATAGTTATATTCTTGAACAACTAAGAATGTAAAATAATTAGTGCGTTATATACTAGGTTAAATCCACTAACAATTTAATTTATATTTAATTGTTCCATAGTTCCAACTTGTTGAATATTTTTATAGACGATGAATAATAAAATATATTTTTTATGCTATAGTCCTATCACTTTCCTGAATTAATTAAATGATTTAGTCAGAACCCGTGACTTTTATTAGCAACTTGTTTTTTGAAAAGTTGACTCTAAAGTTTTTGTCATTTTGCTTGTTGAATAAAAAGGAAAAAAATATGACTTTTGAATTTAACTTCTTTCAAGGGAAAATAAATTAAAATAATTTATTGTAACACACTTAAACCTTACGGGGTTTTATGAGCCCATGGATTACAAATCAAATCTTTGGTCTCTCATTTGTGATTTGTACACACACATTGATCAAAAGGCAAAACGACAAAGAAATTTTATCATTATCACTTTCTATTCTTCGAACAAAAAAAATTGAAAGTGTAAAAATAGATGTCGTGTGCGTCTGATTATTATTATTTTTGCTAAAAATAATGCACTTTTTCTTCAAATATCATGTAACGGTTTTTCTACTAAAAATCGCTCTCATATTATTGGTGTTGATATCACTTGTTAGAATCAAACGCTTAACTAAGTCTGTCCATAAGCATCATATTCGATTAAAAGTCCGACTAGAGCCATGCCAGGCATCATATTCGATTAAAAGTCCGACTAGAGCCATGCCAACACCCTCGTGAGCGTTGTCATAGATAGAATGTTTGTATACATTACCCAAAAGCAACTACGTTATCTCATCCTCAATCTTTTTTATTACAAAATATATGAGTTTATGTTAATAGTACAAAATACTAAGATCAACTCCAGTAAAATAATTACATAAACATAAAAAAAAAAAAACACACACACACACAAAAGCACATGCTTTATGAAACTAGCCTTTGGGTGGTCATGGAGGATAATTAGGCTTTGATGGTAACAACATTTATTATATTTTGCTTGTTCATAAGTAATACATTTAAAACAAAACAAAAAGATGAATCAAAATACATAATGTAATAATAATCCTCTTACAAGCATCCTTAATCTTTTATTACAAATCCAAGTATTTTATATTAAATACAAATTCAATAAGTAAAATTTAGAATTCATAAATTCAAAATTCTAGTTTTGCCCGTGTAAGCTCATGAATAACTTGCTGGTACTTTTGATGGTGATAGTGGTGGTGGTGATTTATAACGATAAGCAGGAGGGACAAGCATATGACTTGCCCTAGTAGGATCTGGTGGTGGTGATGGCGCTTTTTTGCCTTTTAAACCTCTTAGCTCTCTAGCAACTTTAAATTGAGAAAATAATTCCTTGTAGGAATTATCAAATTGTTGCATGGACCTTGCTTTTGCTTCATGGATGATCAAAAATATTAGAAGAAATGAAATTATACATATTGCCCTCATTGTTTCAAATTCTCAAATAGTAATGAGTTTTCTTGAAAATTAAGCTATCATAACATCCCAATTTATACTCCCTATATTTCAATTTAGTTGTCTTGTATTGACTAATAAATACAGAATTTAATAAAGTAAAAAAAAATTGAATCTTGTGATTTTTAAAGTGAAGTTATATGTATAAATGTACCAAAATGTCTTTTAATCTTGTGGTCTTAGATAAATTACATTGAAAATCAAAATTAAAGAATTGTCAAACAAAAATAGTAGGACAAATAAATTGAAACAAAAGAAATCTTACTTTTTTGCTCATTTTCTAACAAATATTTGAAGATCGACTAAGTGTTGCGTTATTCTTTTGTTCTTATTTTATTTTTTTTCCCTTTGTAAGATGGTGAAATAATAATTCAAACGATTTTTCAAAATAACTGTTGAAATTAAATTAAATCAATTAAGTTAATTTTTTATCGAAAAAAGATTACAAATCAAATTCAACATTAAAAATAAAGAATTGAATTGCTATAAATGCAATCTAGATTTACAAATCAAGAGTGCAAAGTGCAAACTATTAATATATATATGTAGTAAAATTTTAAATTCATCATATATGTATATGTAATTATAATTTTTAACTGGGTATTTATATTGTTGGGTTGAATCATTTTTTTTCAGTTTTTTTGCTAATCAAAACCAAATTAAAAAAGTGTAAGGAGTTTTTCTTTTATCAGTTTTCCTAGAACACCGCTAAGTTAAAAGTACTTGCTTCACCCCCTTGCATTATTAACACGAATGAGTTGTGGTCCCTCTAAAATGGTGAGGAAACTAACACTACAAACAAATAAAAAGGCTAGCTACAAACTTTATCGTTAAATTACTGGTAGCTAAACAATTTTATATTAATCCATCACAAATTAACCATAAATTTTATTTTTTACAACAAAATCTTACTGACATTGCTTCTTCTTTTTTATTTTATTTTTAGTATAACTTCCAACAAATAGCTGCCATAATAAAAGTGAGCGAAAATCTAGAAGTATTTGTCTTACGTCTTTGAACTATTTTATATATGAATGAATTAAAATTCAACTAAGTCGGTAAGAAAATTAACTTTGAAAAAACAATTTTTGCCTCGAAAATTACCTAACGAAAAAGTGTTGATGCAACGCGAAAAAACACCAGACAAACTCACCAAACTTTTAGATTTTTTAGTATATATATATCTATTCTAGTCTAAATTAATCCAAATAGCGTACATCTAGAAGTATTTGCCTTACTTCCTTGAATTATTTTATCTATGAATGAATTAAAATTCAACTAAGTCGGTGAGAAAATTAACTTTGAAAAAAAAATATTTACCTCAAAAATTACCTAACGAAAAAAGTCGATACAACGTGAAAAAACACCAGACAAACTCACCAAACTTTTAGACTTTTTAGTATATACATCTATTCTAGTCTAAATTAATCCAAATACTATTAGCAACTCCTTTTCTGAAAAGTTGACTATTTGACTCTTCAAAGTCTTCGTCACTCTGCTTATTGAAAATAAAATCTTCACCAACTTTTTCTCTTTAATTGATCTTTAAACTTATATATTTAAAGTTACACATAAGTTTTAAATTAAATATAAGTTTTCGTGAACGTTTGATTATGAAAATTTTTAAAAAAATACTTTATTTAAAATTTCAAACTCAAATTCATAAAGTTCACAATTTGAATTTACCTCATACTTTGCAAGATAAAAAAAAATAAACTACCCTCTCAAACTAGTAGTGGTGGAGGTGTTGGTGCTGGTGGTGATAATGATAGTGGCGGCATAGATATGAAATTATACTTGCACACTCACTACTATGTGGAACTAAATGAGTTTTTTATTATAAATAAGTGAGAATTATATATGATTGGTGTTTGGAGTGGAAAAAATAAGGATGCGGATTTCGAATTTAAAATTTATAAAGTTTTATATTAATTTTAAATTAATGCAATATTATTAGATTCTGGTGAACCTATATATTGTATTTTAAATGCACTTCCGGAAAAAAAATTGGAAGGGAAATATACTAGAATACTTGCAATTAAGAAGTAAATATGGGTTTGAAAATTCTATTATTTGAATTAGTCATGAAATATAACATAAGTTAAACTAAGAAATTATATGTATATTGAGGTATGTAATCATCCTATGTAGAAGTCTAATAGTTAGATATATACGAGTGATGTAACAAAATTTACAAGAAAAAATGCGCAAGACATAAGTTATGTCTGATAAGATGTAAATTCAGTTTCAGAACATTATGTTTTAGAATTTTCTCTAAATTTATGTCTTGCAAATTTGATATTACACACCTTATGTCGAACAAGACATCACAATTAGATATAGTTAAGAGTACTTTGACTCATAAATTTTTATTAAATAAAAATTAAGGGCAAAAAAAAATTAAAGATCACCCCAAAATAGAAATCGGTCATGCAAAAACATGATATAAGTACATATTACAAAGGAAAACGACTGATCCAACTATAGACAAATCCAAGCATAAACATAATATTACCACATAGCGCGGTCTAAAATGTTGCCTTTGGCCAATCATATCATGGTGGATAACTTTTTGATGATGTCAGTGATGGCGGTGATGGTTTTGGTGGTGGCTCAATAGGCTTCCACGAACGAGTTCGTCTCAAATTAGGATTTGGTGGTGATGGTGTTGGTACACTTCCTCCACCCTTACTCCTATCCAAATATTTTAGCCCTCCGGCTACGTCCACCTTGTCTTGAGAATTAAACAATTCATCGTAGGAAAATCATGGTAGGGACCTTGGTTCTACACTATGGATGACTAATTCATGGATGAACAAAAATATTAATAGACATGAAATTATATGTGCCTTCATATTTGTGAGAATTATTGTAAAATTAAAGGAATGTTCCTTTGCTCACTTTTTTGTCATTTTAATTAGTTTATTACAACTTGTGAATATATAGTGGACTCTAATATTATTTTTTCATTTTCCAGAGGATTATTTAATTCATAATGGAAATGTCAAAATAACGCGTTAACAAATTTCTTTGCTTCTTTACTTGTTATAGTCATGGTAGATTTCACACTAAAATTTTGGAAAAACTTGACAATCAAGAGAGGGATGGAGGGACATAAATGTTGAAGAGTCACGTTTTGAACGTTCGATGAAAAAGGGATGGATGGTTTTGTCTTGGACAATTTCTTCCTTTCAAGTTGAGTTAAATTCGAGATTTACTTTTTTAACAAGAACTAATTATCGATGAACTATCTAGAGTGTGTTTGTATGGAGGAAATTTCTTTTAAAAAATGATTTCCAATTTTCACTTTTGTTTTAAAGATAAAATAAGTTCTTTAAAATTCAGGAAAACGACTTTATTAGTCAAAATAAAAAAATAATTTTAATAAATGACATTCTGCATTAATTGTCTTGTTCCCACGCCCCCACCCAACCCACCCCGTCCTGACCCCAAAACCAACCCCAACCCTCCCGCTCATAGTGTTTCCCTATAATGTTTAAATGTTTTTGGGATAAAATTCTATACATATTTTTCAATTTGTACCAAGTTTTATGGGAGTATTTCAAAGTCATGGAATATATTAATTAATTTAATTTTCGAAAAACAAAACATAACAATTATGTTGGAGAAAAAGAAATATCATGGTTTTAAGGGACCTAGCTACCTCTTGAATATTGACAAAGACCTCAATTTCAACAAAAGAATGGCAAAGACGTTATAGCCAAACAATCAATGTACAAAATCGTATGTAAAAATACCTTTGAAAATATTGATCATCTCAATTAATATTACAAATTATATATCTCACTCCCATTGTAGGAAAATTGGCTTGCTTCCACATAAAGGCTACTAGATGATTTGTCCACCATGACTAATAATTCATCATAGATGAACAAAGATATTAGTTGACATAAAATAATTAGATGTATCTTCATCCTTCCAAATATTATGAACTACTAAAGGAATAGAATGTCCCTTTGCTACAACTTGTGAATATATATAATTAGTCTATCATACTTTTGTTCATTTAATGGAAAATTAGTCAAAATACGCGTTAACAAAATTCTTTGATTTTGACCTTATTACTTGTTAGTATTGTAAGACACTCTTGTTTGTCATAGTTTATTTCACACCTTAATAGATTGGACAAAATTTTCAATAGAGTGATATAACTATCAAGATAGGAAGGGTCCGGGTGTTTGGTACGATAAAAAATATTTATTTTTTAAAAATTTGTTTTATGATGTTTAGTAAGTAGCAAAAGAAATATTTTCTTTAGGAATATTTATACGTAATCTAGAAAAAATAAATATGAAAGTGGGTTGAGGAGTGGAATGGCGGATCAGGAATGGGACGATGGTGTGGTTTGAAGGGGGTAGGAGGAGACAATGAGCATAAAATGTTGTTTATGCGACTTTTTATTATTTATTTATTTTATTAAATAATTATTTTTTAATTTTTTAAAGAAATTTATTTTCCTAAAAGTAAAAACCAATCAAATATAAAATAAAAAATAGAAATGGCACATGCTAGAGAGACATAAGTTAATTTTAAAATTTTGACTTTGATATCGTATAAATAGTATCATCAGACACTAGTTTAATTTGTCACTGTGACTTCCTAAATAATCAAGTGTTAATTTATTCACCACTAAGGAGTAAGGACTATTCTAAATATAATTATGTTCTATATCAAGAGACCAAAGTATAACATACATTTTTATAAACTGATAAAAAATAGAATTTATCGATAACTAAAAATTGAAAGTTTTATTACAAACGCATCCTCCAAAAATCAAAATACAAGCACTCATACAAAAAGAAACAAAACAAAACCAATTAATAGCTACTAAAAAAACACAATAATTGAACCTACAAGCTTCAAATCCTGATTTCACCTCTCTGAATCATGGGACTATTAACAGCATAGTGACGACAATCATGGTGGACTATGGGTAGCATCTTGTTGAAGCTACCTTAGTTACTGAAATCACAATTAAATAATTATACACATGTTCAATATACTATCTAATACAAATACAATATCTTAACAAAACTATTGAGTTCATTTGAATCTGTACCTAATATTGTATCTCCGACCCTGGTGGTGGATGTTGATCAAGAGGAGGAGGGGGACTCCAATGAATTTCCACATTAGGTTTTGGTGGTGATGGTGTTGGTATGATTCTTCTCTTTAAACCTCTTAGTTCTCTAGCCACCATGTGTTGATGAGATTTAAACAATTCATTGTAGGAAGAATATTGAAGGGACCTTGCTTCACCACAAAGGCTACTAGAAAATTCATGGATGAACAAAAATATCAATAGACATGAAACTATAATATTTGGCCTCATAATTCTTTCAAAAAAATTGTAGTGTGAAACTAATGAGTTTTCTGAAAATTATAAGTGAGAATTATGTATTGGTGTTTGGTGAAAAGAATTATGGATCACTTATTGCATTTTCTTTTCTCTTTAGCCTTTTTANCACAAAGGCTACTAGAAAATTCATGGATGAACAAAAATATCAATAGACATGAAACTATAATATTTGGCCTCATAATTCTTTCAAAAAAATTGTAGTGTGAAACTAATGAGTTTTCTGAAAATTATAAGTGAGAATTATGTATTGGTGTTTGGTGAAAAGAATTATGGATCACTAATTGCATTTTCTTTTCACTTTAGCCTTTTTATTATTTAATTACAACTTGTAAATATAATTGTCTATATTTTTGTTTGTTTTCATGTGGATATTTCAAGATAGTCAATATATTCCGCGTTATTACTTCTTGATATTAAAGGAATATTTAAATTAGTCCAACAAAGTTTTATTGTATTTGACTTCTCTTTTTTTACTTATATGAGTGTGTTTGGTACTCCTATTAATTTGATATATAAACATAAAATATTGTCTTTAACAGTATCAATATATATTTTTGATGTATATTCAGTATATAACAAATAAAAAAAATTGCGATAATTATTTAACAACAGTAATAAATATGAATATTTTATATAAATGTCAACAAGAACGTTAGCGACTTCAGATATGATGACATAATTTAATTGTTGTTGCTAAATATTTTTACGACAATCAATATTATCGCTAAAAAGAAATATTATTGCCACTAAATATCTCTTTTGTTGTAATTAATGACTATACAAATAGAGTGAGGCGATATTGGAATTGGAGATGACGCCAGGTTATATAAACATATATAGAAATGACTGATTCATCTGAATTCATAACTCTCTACTAGAAATAGAAATATATATCTAAAAAAAAATATTACAATTTACATTTGTCGAGTCTTACCAGAGTTGTTTAATTTTCGTTGCATACGTAGTAAACTGAAATTTTTGGCCACATAATGGATAGTCAAATTCTAATAAAGTTTTCAACCTTTGCGGCATATAAAAAGAAAAATACAATTTGGAGTATAGTACATTTTTCAAAGGAAATTTTAATTAAAGTAGAGAAATTCTAGGTCAAAAGTAGACTTTGGAACATTGAACATATTCATCATTAATTTTATTTTTATTTAATAATAATTTTCAAAAATATTTATTAGATAAAGTTTGGGGCTAATATTAACAACTTCTTCTTTTTTATAGTTTTTTTTTTTAATTTAATTTTCTTTTCTTTTTTTTTTCTTCCTTTTTCCTTTTTTTTTTACCCTCCCTAGGAGCTCCCACCCATTTTGCTCTCTTGGTGACTTGAACTCGCAACTTTCGGATTGGAAGTGAAGGGTGCTTACCATCCGAACAACTCCCTCCCGTCTCTTCTTTTTTATAGTTAAAGTTAATATAATATCTCTTTTTTATAATATTTTTAAATCTAGCGAGTTTGACTTACAAGAGCAGAAAAAATTGTTTTTATTAACACTGCTATTAATTTCCACCTCACCTAACTTCCAACTATAAAGCTCATGACATATCTTCTAAGCTAATTTGTCAACATTATTCTCATAGTTTATCTTCTCGTGTTTGAAGGTGAAATTAAGATTTGAAGTTTATGAATTTTATATTTATTATGAAATTTAAATTTTATTTTGGTTAACTATTGTTGAAAAGTATGTGATTATCTCATTTCAAAGCAAGTTTATATCAGAGTAGGTAGAAGTTCTGAAACCAAATTTCACGGATACTTATTATCAAAAAGAATTTTTCCTTGTTTAGCTCATGAAAAAAAAATCAAACATGTATCTGGAACGTATTGAGAATATAATTAAGTAAATAAAAGTGCTCTTGCTTACATCCTCAAGTATATAGATCTAGGTCTTGCGATCAAATCTCATTGCCCCGATACTCATTATCAAAACGAATTTCAAATGTTTGACCCATGAAAAAAAAATCAAGTCGGCACTTGATGGCCTATATTAAGAATATAATTAAGTAGAGAGAGGTTTTGAAAATACCCTTGAACTTGACGCAAATTATTAGTTTCGTCCCCGAACTATTGACAGTCTTAAAAACACTCCTCTACTCAACTAACTAAATTTAGATACACTGTCGATCTGCCACTTGACATAGCAAGTGGTCACAAACTCTCGTAGGAGCATGAGACTCTTAATAAATAAAAAAATAGAGAGAAGTGTTGAAAACACCCTTAAACTTGTCGAGAATTTGAGGATGTATTTCACTCATGTTGCAAGATTGAGGGTTTATTTAAGTTTAATTAGTCGAGTAAAAGAGTGTTTATAAGGCTGTCAATAGTTCGAAAATGAAACTAGTAATTTACGCCGAATTTAAGGATATTTTCAATGCTTCTTCTCTTAAGTAAATAAAAACATGATCTCTCTAATAGTTTATTCTAATATAAATAATATATCTAAACAAAAGTTATTGAATTCCTACGTATCCTTACCTAATATTATAGCTCCACCTCTTCTAGTAGGTCACTATGAAAATAGCTCTCCACTTTATTTTGCTTCTTTTGATTCAAGATTTTTCTTCCTCATGGAAATTGTGCAACATAAACAAGAAACCCTTGGGTCCTGCAGTTGTGTTTGGCCGTCCACCACCTTACCGGCCACCACCGTCTCCGAAACGTAATCCGCCAATACGTACTTATAAGCCACCACCATCACCGCTGCCTCCACCACCACCACCGTTGTGTTCACTCGTAACGCCACCGGCACCTTATCCCTAGCTAGGTCATCTTTACTATGATTACTTAATCGTGTATGTATATGATCATACACTAGNCCTACGTATCCTTACCTAATATTATAGCTCCACCTCTTCTAGTAGTCACTATGAAAATAGCTCTCCACTTTATTTTGCTTCTTTTGATTCAAGATTTTTCTTCCTCATGGAAATTGTGCAACATAAACAAGAAGCCCTTGGGTCCTGCAGTTGTGTTTGGCCGTCGACCACCTTACCGGCCACCACCGTCTCCGAAGCCTAATCCACCAATACGTCCTTATAAGCCACCACCATCACCGCTGCCTCCACCACCACCACCACTATATTCGCTCGTAACGCCACCGGCACCTTATCCCTAGCTAGGTCATCTTTAATATGATTACTTAATCGTGTATATATGATCATACACTAGTTATTGTTTTGCTATTTAAATTTGAATAAACTAATGTGTATGTCGATCTGTTTATGAGATAAGATCAAAAATAAAGATTTCAGGGCTTTGTTATATTATGATGAGAATTATTTGTATTTTTTCTCAATTTGTATTATTGTGTATCGATTGTACGTCTCAAAATGTTATATACTATTTGTTGCTGATATTTATTTTTTAAAATCATATAGCTGAAATGGAGGTGTACGTTATCGATGTTATATATATGATAGAACTTAGAAGCATACTTATCAAAGTGAAAGATAAGTTATATTGAACAATTATAAGATGAATTATATATATGGTGGTTAATTGTTAGGTTACAATGTAAAGATACGAATGCTAAAATAGATATCCTTTCATACAAAATTAGATAACTAAGATTAAAATGATTACATTCTCAGGAAGCTATAAGTAGCACACATTGAATCTAAAATATGAGTGATCGTCATTTGAATATTCTGAACATGTCTTGTGTCGACCTACAAACTGATTCATAACTATGAAAATTGTAAGTGAACGATCAAGGTGTTAAAAAGGAGATAGAATAAAGCTATAATCACGTAAAAGAAAATTGTCTCGAAAGACCTATAAATAATTGTTATCAATGCAAGACTTAAATATAACGATAAAAAAAATAAAAAAAAAATAAAAAATCCACATAGGTGCATGTGATATCTACTCATTATTAATTGGTGTACTTCTAATAATTATTACAAGGATTTCGTAATAGGTGTCTCATTTGAGTAATTGAGTCAATGTCACTAAAATAATTATTAGTGACATATTTGTCCCTTTTGTAGTCTATTATCTTCTACTCCTATTTTACGTCTACAAAAAAGTCAAAATTAAAGCTTAACCACTAGATTCAACATCTCTCTTTTTAACAAAAATGGGTGACTATGATCGAGCAAAAGAGCTCAAGGCCTTCGATGACACAAAAGCCGGCGAAAAAGGACTAGTCGATTTGGAAACAGATCATATTCCCGATATCTTTGTTATACCAATACTTAAAATAGAAATGAGTTCAATGCTAAGAATTTTAATTTACGTTCAAATATAGTCAAACATTCAAATCCCGATTATATATGTCGAGGATATAAATGGAGACAATTTTCGAGTAGGAGAATTGTTGAAGAGGTAGGTGAAGTAGGTAAGAAAAAGATATAGGAACTCCTAGAAAGTGATAAAAAGAAATTGAAAAAAAAAACTATTATTTTAATATAACCTTAGGTCTAATTAAACAATCTCACATTTAATTATCCTTTTTCCAACTAATCAAACGACCCCTTAATTAAATACTCCCCCTTTCATTTCATCCAAAACCCTTTTCTTTTAACTCCGTCCAATAAAAATGTCACCTTATTATAATTAGAAGAAAAAAAAAACTTTAAAAATTCTCTTTTTTTACTTTGAAATGATTTACAATCTCACAAATATGTAAGAATTGTTTCAAATCATAAATTTCAAAGATCTTTTTTTTTTAATATTATGTCAAATCAAACGTTGCCACATCAATGAAACCTTAGAAATTTTTGCTTGGCCAACAAGTCCAAAGAGCTCAAATAATTTTAAAATATGCTACATGTGTCTCATTCGAATCAACGTGTAAAAAGAAAATTTGACACATGCTTGTCCTTTTTGTCTTCCCTTATCTTATACTCCTATTTTTAGATCTACATCTACAAAATAATTAAAAGCTTAATATATTCACTAACTTTTTGGAAGAAAAAAAATGGTAGACAATAATCGAGCAAAAGAGCTCAAGGCCTTCGATGATACAAAGGCCGGTGTAAAAGGACTAGTCGATTCAGGGATAGTTCATATTCCCAAGATCTTTGTTACACCGGCCTTAACAGAAAATGAGTTCAGTGCTAAGAATCTTGATTCAGACTCAAACATAGTCAACGTTCAAATCCCAGTTATAGATCTAAAGGGTATAAATGAAGACGATTTTCGACGTAGGAGAATTGTTGAAGAGGTAGGTGAGGCATGTAAGACTTGGGGATTTTTTCAAGTTGTGAATCATGGTGTACCTCAACATGTTATGGATGAGATGATTGGTGGAATTAGAAGTTTTCATGAGCAACCAAATGATATAAAGAGGGAGTTTTACTCAATGGATCCTATGAAGAAGGTGATGTTTAATAGTAATTTTGATCTTTATCAAGCTAAGGTTGCAAATTGGAGGGATACTCTAGCTTGTCTCATGGCTCCTAATCCTCCTACTAATGATGAATTACCACAAGCATGCAGGTAATTTTCTACTAATTATACCTTCTTTGATATTTATCGTAATATCAATAGTCAACGTGAGATATTTTGTGCATTGACTGTATTTTCTGGGGTGAAACTTCCGCAAAAATGTTTATTTTTTGGAACTTCTAAGGAAATTCGTAGTTACTATTCTTTGGATACATATTGGATAAACGTAAACCCCTCTTGTGCAATAGCTCGCAACCCATACATTTCTCACTTTTTTTGTCCTTTTGTTAGGGAAGAATTACTTCAATATTCTCAACATGTTAGAAAGTTGGGTCATACAATATTTGAGTTACTAGCAGAGGCACTTGGGCTTAAGCCCAATCACTTATTGGACATGGACTGTGCAAAAGGCCAATTCATAATTAGTCATTACTATCCACCTTGTCCTGAGCCCAATAAGACTCTTGGAATCACTAAACATACTGACCCAGATTTCTTCACAATTCTCCTACAAGATCAAATTGGTGGCCTTCAAATTAATCACCAAAATCAATGGATTGATATTCATCCTGTGACTGGAGCTCTAGTTATCAACCTTGGTGACCTTTTGCAGGCAAGTATATCTAGTCGGACAGATTTACTGTTTACTTTTTTAAGTTGGTATACATAGATATACATACATATTATACATGAATTATACATTCACTGACTTTTTTACAGGTAGTATATCTAAAACAAATTACATATAGATCACTAGTGACATGGACTGATTCTAGAGTGTTGGTAGTGAGCTCGATTTGACGTATTATTTCTAGCACACGCTATAAGTATATATGCGATAAATCGTGAATAATAGTATATACTATAAGGATATCTCTTCTATGGCTTAATGGTATAAGAAAACTATATTGAACGATATATATAACTTAAACTCATTTTGCAGCTTCTATCGAATGACAAGTTCAAAAGTGCAGAGCATAGAGTATTGGCAAAACATATTGGGCCAAGGATTTCAATTGCATGTTTTTTCACAACTCAACTTTTGCCATTTGATACACTTTATGGCCCAATAAAGGAATTGTTGTCTGATGAAAATAGTGCTTTGTACAAAGAAACAACAATAAAAGATTATGTGTTATATTACAACTCCAAAGGACTTGGTGCTCTTCCTTCACTTCTTCATTTAAAGCTCTAGGATGGAAAAGTGGATATTATTTTCACTTGCAAGGCTACCATGTCTAATTCGAGTTTTTAGGGTTCGTTTGGACATGATTTGTAATAGAATACGATTTGAGATATGACGAGCTTTAATTAAGTTATCTTGTAAGTTTTTAAGATATCGTATTTAATAAAAAATTATGTCCTTGAAGGACTAGACTGCATGATTTAGTACTCCATGATTTGAAATGAATGTTGAAATTGCTAAATTGGATAAGTCTTGAACTTTGCTAAAATATTTATGATTCTTATATGACTCCTTAACTACTTGTGAACCGCAGCACCAGGCTCACAGAAATCTCATATGTTTACGGGCGAATTACATTATATTCTGAAAGTTTCTTCAATTACACAAATTCTGAATTTTTCATCGCTATATGATGAATACATTCATTGATTGTCCGATACAATGCAAATGATACATTACTTAATGGGAGGGATGTATTCGAGAGGGAATATGGATGTATCAGAGAGGGGACTTTTGTAAAAAAAAATGATAGAGAATTTTAGAGATTATGATATCTTAAGTTATGTATTTATGTAATTTTTCCATATTGAAATGTTTCTTATAAAATGTTGATTATAAAATTCAAGACATGTTTTCAATGATTATATTGTAACTCTTTTCTTTTGATTTTACACGAGACAAATTGAGATAAACTTTTATTTTGAATGGATAAAAGGGAATTGTTCAGATGATATACACCTCTCATTTTTAATCTTAAGATTATGAATTCGAGTCATCAAAAAGTGAAATCCCGAGTAAAAAAATATTTAAATAAAGCTTATATTTTAATATATAATAAATTAAATAAAGTTTTGATCTAATCAAACAATTCACATTTAATCTCAAAATTAGTATTCTTTGTCCCACTAATCAAAAGACCCCTTAATTAAATACTACTCTTTACCGGATTACAAAGTAGATGCTTCATTTTTAAGTCAATATGACTAAATAAATTAGTCATATATTTGTCTTTTATGTCATCCCTTATATTATACTCCAATTTTAAATTAACAAAAATAAAGTTAGAGATATGGTTACGTGAGAGTAAACTAAAAATATAATTACATGAATATAATATTCTTTGTCTCAAAAATTGTTATATTTTGTTTTTTCGAAGGGTCAAACAAAAATAAATTTTGATCGATATTTTAAAATATATTTTTTCAGTAAATTGACATGAAAAAAAAATTATAACAAAAAGTATTTTTTGTTTAAATTTGAATATATAAATTCTAATATCAAATATTAAATTAATTTTATTTCAAAAAGTATTAATTTTCGAAAAGCAAAATACGACAACTAATTTGATTCGAGATACAATAATTTTATGAGAATTACAATATGAGGAATCGAACCTTTACAAACAACTAAAATTGAATCAATTACGTGTGTATAAATAAGACACATGCTTTGTCCATTTTGTCATCCCTTATCTCCTAATAGATCTACAAAATAATCAAAAGCTTAACATATTCTAAAACTCTCTTCTTACCAAAAAATAAAAATAAAAAATGGCAAACTATGATCGAGCAAAAGATCTCAAGGCCTTCGATGACACAAAGGCCGGTGTAAAAGGACTAGTCGATTCAGGGATAGTTCATATTCCCGAGATCTTTGTTACACCAGCCTTAACAGAAAATGAGTTCAATGCTAAGAATCTTGATTCAGACTCAAACATAGTCAACGTTCAAATCCCAGTTATAGATCTAAAGGGTATGAATGGAGACGATTTTCGACGTAGAAGAATTGTTGAAGAGGTTGGTGAGGCATGTAAGACTTGGGGATTTTTTCAAGTTGTGAACCATAGTGTGCCACAACATGTTATGGATGAGATGATTAGTGGAGTTAAAAGTTTTAATGAGCAATCAAGTGAGAAAAAGATGGAGTTTTATTCAAGGGATAATTTGAAGAAAGTGAAATTTAATAGTAATTTTGATCTTTATTCATCTAAAGCTGCAAATTGGAGGGATAGTTTAACTTGTGTTATGGCTCCTAATCCTCCTACTCAAGATGAATTACCAGAAGCATGCAGGTAATTTTCAGCTAAAACCCTCTTTGATGATATGATGTTGGTTGTTCTAAAAGAGGAATATAATTTTACTTCTCCGTCTCAATTTACGTGATATTGTTTGATTTTCAAAATTTAAACCATGTGAGCTTTAATTGATATATTATGATGGCGGAAAGAAGCTAGCAAATAAAAGAGTCTTTCCCTCCTTGATTATGGGTTTTCACATTGATATGAGCAAACTTATAATTTTTATATATATATTATTATTATTTTTTCAAAAATATTTATTTAATTTTGAAGATTGAATAAATTACTTCTCGATAATCAAAAAATGTACTCAAATTCAAATGGGAAGAGTCTAAACTCTAAGCTGTGCCACTTAGGTTTCCTTTTTTAATTAATTAATTAGTGGAGAAAGACAAAGTGGTTCTTTTTTTCTCCTTTTGTGGCCTACCTCTTAGTAAAATGATTAAATAAATAATTGGTCTCATCACGATAAAAAGGAGCTATCTACTTTATTAATGGTTATATATATATATACTAGATACGACCCCTTGTCAACACGTGCCTAATATATATAATTGGAAAAACTATATAAATAAGTCATAAAATTCAAAATAATTACCAAACGTTCATACCCAAATCCAAAGTAATTTCTGAAATACTCATTCTCGCAAAAATAATTATAGCTCATATCCCCAGTCATTAAGACTGATAACTTTCGATAACTGATACTAAATTAGTATCATATAATGTATTGGTATCATTAAGGCTGATAATTTCGCTTAACTGATACTAAATTAGTATATATATAATGTATTGGTATCATTAAGGTTTCTTGTTCAGAAATTACTCATTAGTCAATGATACTATAAGAGTATATGTATATTGTTATGACATCATTAAGATTTCTTGTTCAGAAATTACTCATTAGTCAATGATACTATATGATTATATATATACTCTTATAATATCATTGACTAATGAGTAATTTCTGAACAAGAAACCTTAATGATATCAATACATGCAATATATATATTGATCTAGTATCAATTGAGCGAAATTATCAGCCTTAATGATATCAATACAGTATATAATATTGGTTTAGTATCAGTTAAGCAAAATCATCGGTCTTAATGATACAAATACAATATATGATACTGATTTAGTATCAGTTAAGTGAAACTAGTTGGGGGTATATAGTGTAATTATTTAGTGGGGGTATGAATGTAAAGAGGTATATGTTTGTAAGTATTTTACTTTTATGGGGTATTTGCTTAGTTTCTCCTTATTTTTTTTTATCCTAATTAATGTGATACAGATGGAACTTGAGAAGTTATTTAAATTTTAATATGCTTTTTAAAAATATTTTAAGTTATTAATTATTATGATTTATAATTATTATTATTTATATAACTTTGAAATAATATATATTATTTCGTTGTCCCAATTTATGCGGTACGACTAGAATTTCAAAAACTAATCATTTATATGTATTTTAAATATTTCAAGTTGTTAATTATTGTAATTTGTAGTATCTTTTACTTTTTATGTCCCAATTTATGTGACATTGATATATTTTAGAGAGTCGACCAAATTTTTTATGCCTTTTGAAATTCTTAAGTCATTAATTATTTTAAATTTTATTAGTTTATTAAATTTTACATGAAAATAATATATTTTTTCTTCAAACGCAACAACAAAGAAAGCCCAAAATAAGTGAGTATAATATTACAAAACATTACATCTGATAGAACGTGTAGGTCCGAGTAAGTCTTAACATCACCAATATGCCTTTTTAGGCATTGAAAAAAGGGCTCAAATTTCAATATATTTACTAATGCAAATTACCCCAGACATGTTGACGAACAACTGCTTCCTAGACTCTTCTATATATATATATATATATATATATATATATATATATATATATATAAAGAAAGGTGAGGTGAGGTTGGAAATTTAAGTTTCTTTTAAGTTCGTTTTAAAAGAATGTCTTTTATCTTTTTTCGTAACAATTCTTTAATTCTAACTATTTATTGTTTTTTTTTTTGTTCTTTTGTTAGGGAGGAACTACTTCAATATTCTGAGCATGTAAGAAAGTTGGGCCATACAATATTTGAGTTACTAGCAGAGGCACTTGGGCTTAAGCCCAATCACTTATTGGACATGGACTGTGCAAAAGGCCAATTCATTATTAGTCATTACTATCCACCTTGTCCTGAGCCCAATAAGACTCTTGGAATCACTAAACATACTGACCCAGATTTCTTCACAATTCTCCTACAAGATCAAATTGGTGGCCTTCAAATTAATCACCAAAATCAATGGATTGATATACATCCTGTTACTGGAGCCCTAGTTATCAATCTTGGTGACCTTTTGCAGGCAAGTATATCTAGTCGGTCAGATTTACTGTTTACGTTTTAAAGATATACATACATATTATACATGAATTATACATTCACTGACTATTTTAAATGATTGGATGGACGATTGTTTAAGTTAATTCTTCTAAAATTAGATTTACATGTGTCTAGTCACTAGTGATTTTGATCAGAGGTGAATCTAAAGTGTAAGGATAGGTTATATTGGACACATTGTTTTTAGTGTATTAATATATGCATAGATATACATACATAATATACATGAACTATACATTCACTAACTTTTTTAAATGACTAGTTGGACGATTATTTAAGTTAATTCTTCTAAAATTAGATTACATGTTTCTAGTCACTAGTGACTTCGATCAAAGGGGAATCTAAAGTGTTAGGATAGGTTATACTTGACACATCGTTTTCAGTATATTAATCTATATGTGAAAGATCATGAGAAAGACTTACCGGAAGATATCTCTTGCGTGACCTGATGGTGTAAGAAAATTATATTGAACGATGTATATATATAACTTAAACTCATTTTGCAGCTTCTATCAAATGACAAGTTCAAAAGTGCTGAGCATAGAGTATTGTCAAAACAAATTGGGCCAAGGATTTCAATTGCATGTTTTTTCACAACTCAATTTCAGCCATTTGATACACTTTATGGCCCAATAAAAGAATTGTTGTCTGATGAAAATCATGCTTTGTACAAAGAAACAACAGTGAGAGATTATGTATCTTATTACAACTCTAGAGGACTTGGGGCTCACCCTTCCCTTCTTCATTTAAGGCTCAATCCGTCCATTTGACACGTCTAATATATGCTCGAAATATTGGACATGTATCTGCTCCTTCATGATTTGGTTTTCGACTCGTGGAATTATCATGTTTGTAGATTGTGTTTCAATCTCCATTTCAAATGAGTGTAAACAAAGAAGTGAAGAAGGATTTATTTAGTCAAATCTTATTTGAGACTGATGCGTAGTTATTTTTAATTTAAGTAATTGCAATGATTGGAAGGGGTTACTTTTGACAAGAATGACACATGAATCGAAAATTTTATTTCTTTTGAACCCTAAGAATACGATGTGATTGTTATGAGAAATGTGTTTGAGTGTTAGTAATATGAAGCAACACCATTAGGTCATTTGCAAAGGCGAGCCAAAATTTGAAGTTTATGATTCTTGATTCTAGCCTCTCTGATCATTTGGTCAATGAGGTAAAAAATTATGTATAATCCCAAGATAAATTGTGGGGTGAAAAAGTAACTTGTACGCGAATCAACTCCACGACATCGAAGCCATGTACAATATATTACTCAAGAATTAGAAGATGGTATCCGAGAAATAGTTGTAGACACGTGATTTTTGACCTATCGTCATTACATATCAAACTTCCTTTTAAAAAAATGAGATTACAACAGCTTCAGTATTCAAAAGAATTGAAGTCTTTAAGGCATTTTTAACACTTTACTACATCTGTATTGAGTTCTTCATCATGAGTATTTCCTACATCAAGCTCCTTATTAGCTGATGCTTCTACTTGTGTGTGTTTCAATTCCTCCAACTGCAACAACAATAAAATTATACAACGTTAACACAACGATTACTATGTCTAAGTTCAAACATATCAGAGTCGGCTACATGAATCCTCACTTCTCCGTTTAAGCTCAACTCATTGTCATCATTGTACCAAACAAGACTAAAATCTATTCTCAGCTAGTAGATATGACTAATATGGATCTTTCTAGTTCATTGTGCCTCGTCTTTGGCTAAGTCTGCATTAATTTCAAGAAATTGTATATCTTTCGAGACAAGTTCCTTTTATGTGATTTCAGGTCTACCTCATCCTCATCCTATGGACTGGTGCATTTGTAGATCGACGCAACAAAAACAATCATCTGAACTTCTAGAGAGCTTAGATATTACAGTGAACCAAGTCATACCTCTCTGCATCTTTCTTGGTTTTCTTTTATAAGTTCATTATACTTGATTTGCAGATCTGATAACTCGGCTTGTAGCTTTTCATATTCAGACAGTGATGGACCACCTAATTTTTGCTGGACAAATCTGAGAGATCAGAAACCAAACGATCGTTTAATATAAGTTCTCTAACAAAGAAAGACCATAAAGCAATAATCAGCACAACCGTGAGATGATAAGAAGACACTCGAGTAAAAGCTTTGTGCCTATTAATATGCATGTCTATTTTTAAGATGACACCATGATATGATCAGTTTTCCAGCCAACCTGAACATTATAGTTACAAGATATGTTATTAATCATCTACAACATTTTGCTTTGAAGGACAATTTTCACACAGACACAGTCCAAATCGGAAACAACATGCACCTTGTATCATGGGATGTGACAGAGTTTGGTACTTTTTTAAGAATACTTACTCAAGAGCTGAAGAAGGTTTGTCATTCTGCTCGTATAGTGCAACAAGGACTACAATGACAGGAAAAACATATAAAATGAGGTCAAACTCTTTCCAATGAAAACAAAACGAAGATAAAAAGGTGAGCATTCACACTAACTTAGGAAGTAATTAGAGACCACCTTTGGTTAGAGCATCAAGAACTCCACTGGCCTCCAGATACTTCCTGAAACCTTCTTTCTTTGCTTCCTTTTCCTGTCCAAAGCACCAGATAAGTTAATTCAACACAGGAAAGGGAGGCGTCTATAAGATAACGGCACATAGCAGATAAGGTAACAAATAGCACGGAATTTCAAGGTTAAATACTAGACAGGCTTTGTTACTTAAGCTCTTTGAATCACCATTATTCTAAATTGTCCATATCCTCTATGTAGATTTCTTCACATATATGTGCACTTGGGGAGGTTGTGGGAGGGAGTGTCAAATTTGCAAAAATGGATAGAATAAGTCGCTCTCCCGTTCTCCGTTGTTACACCAAGAGTTTAGTCTCATTATGTGAATATGATAGCAAAAAAGCTCAAGTTCAAAGGGCACCTGTACCACATATCTCATGCACCAACAATTTTTGTGAGCCAGATGTTACCTATCAAGTCATCAGTCCGCATTTTTCTCAAATTGATATCATCAATCTATATCACCCAGAATGTCAAGTTAGTATTCATCTTCCCTAAACAACACCATGTCATTGTTAGTCAGCACTATGGTATAGTCACATCATCACCTCGTCAGCACCAAGTTAGTGCAACGTGATTAGGTGCAACTGGAAACATGCACGTCTTAGTCAACAGTCTAATCAAACCACGGGACATGCATGTCCTCAATTTCATTGACGTTAATATCAAATTTTGGAGTATGAGTTTTAGAGGAAGGAAGTTGAGCTCAAATCTTTGCATATTGACACTGGATGTTCAACATGGGTGGTTAGCCAATGGATAGTACTACCACTCTCAAATATTTTGATCTATATGGACATAAGTACATTAACCACATAATAGTCAGACTAGCTCCTATTAACATGGTTAAAACAAACTCTTTGAACTCTAGACGCAACATGGTAATCATTCTATCACTATGTTAATATAGAGGTGGTTTCAAAAATAAATATTTTATTGATATATGATACTCAAATTGATAAAATGATTTGAACCACTTATTGTAAAAACGAGGATTTTACCCCCTTTATCCAATACTGAATCAATGACTTATTCTAAGTAACCAGAGCTTTCTGGATTTGAAAAAAAAAACTTTGCTGACAATTACATACGGAGTATTTTATATTTTGTCAGAAGAATCCTCCAAATATTTTGGCTCTTACATTAGTTTTGATATCTTTTTGGAATATGAACAAGGAAGAGAATATAGGCTAATTAAATTCATTAAAAAAGATATGAGAATTTTACCTTAAGCAATTGAGCGTGAGAGCCAAATAAATGAAAGATTCATGTCTGGTTCGGGAACTTGAAAATGGAAAAATTATTTATCCACTCGCAAGAGAAGGATGAAATTTGGAAGGAAGAGCAGTTACTGCTTTTAACCAAGTCAAAACGATTGTTACAACTTAAAACTCAATCAACTAACCACCTTTCAATGGAGTGTGGAGCAAATGACAGTCGGTTTTCGTGAACTTAAAAGGTTATCCGGCATGGCAAGATGAGTAAAGGAGATTGCTTAGTGAACAATAACTACTACACAGATTTTTCTTATACATAGAGTGGACACCCTCCTTCCAACAGAATACATCTACACATTTTGTCATATCTTTTTTGTTCATCTATGGATTGAGTAACAGATATGTTTGTGTACCAGACTAATCAATCCAATCGTAGACCTTAAGTTGGGTATGCAGAACTGCAGCTAAACATGCAGCGAACTTCACTGAATAAGCCCAATCCCAGAATAGCAGCTATCTACAGTGTTGAAACACTAATCAAACCTAAGAGAAAGACCATACAGGCATCTACCCTTTTTCCAGCTGATGCTGCTGGAACGATATACTTTTTGATAAATGCAGCTGGATTACATACAAATATATAGCTAAAAAGTTTACACAGTTATACTACTTCATGTCCCAATGTCACAAGAGTAGCAGGTGTAGTTTTGCACTCACTCCTTTCAAACCTTGAATTTGTCTCTGAGTTATTAGATAGACAACAATTATGTAATTTCATCAACGGATCGGTCTCTCCATCTTTATCAGAATATCCTTGAATATGTCCCATTTGCGGTAACATTTCTATATGTTCCCTAAAACCCATGACACTCACTTAAAAATATTTTTTTCCTCTTTTAGTCTTGAGTACAAATATGCACATTGACCATCCTCAAGAACACAAATTTAAGTAGGCGCCGAGTACCATTACACACACTATGATGATGGGCAATAACCTGCTATAAATACATAGACTTATCAAAACTGAATCTTTTTTAAACTTCCCAATCAGGCAAAGAACTCCATTGTAGCTGACTATTACAGTGAAAAAGAAGCATTCTTTTCTGAACTAAGAACCAGAAATGGGAGGTTATGCTAAGTTGTTAACAACAATGTCAAGCAGTACAAAGAAACCAAAGCTTACTCATCTCTTCTTTTATTCTTGAGTACAAATATTCACATTGACAATGAACAAGAACACAAATTAAAGTAAGCAGTTTCCAAGTACCATTACACACACTTGGTATAAATACATATACAATAACAACAACACACCCTATGTAATCCCACGAGCGGAATCTGGTGAGGATGGGATATACACAGCCTTACCCCTGCCTTATGAAGGTAGAGAGTTGTTTTCGATAAACACTCAGACTCAAATAAAACATAAGTATGTAAAACAAACACAAAACTGTAGCAACAACAAAATAATAGGATACTTGAAGCAAAGTATTGGTATAAATACATAAGACTTATAAAAATTGAATCTTTTTTACTTCCCAATTAGAGGAAGAGCTCCACTGCATTATAACTGACATTTTACCGTGAAAAAGAAGCAATTTTTTTTATGAATCAAGAACCAAAAATGGAAGATAATTTCCAAGTTTTTAACAACAATGTCAAAGATTACAAAGAAAATGAAGCTTACCATTCCTTTAATTCTTCTTTTTCAATGGGATTTCAACTTCCAAGCTACTTCAATGGTGAATTTCGTTTACCCCTTTTAGGTAACAGAGTTAGATCCGGGTTTTTTTTTCTCTCTTTTTTAATTTAAACTTTTGAGAGTTTTTCCATGGCATATTAATGACGGGATGTACCTAATCTTACTCCTACCTCGAAATATTACCATCCTAATATTCATAAATATATCCTTCACTTCCCAAACATATATTTTTACATTAATATTAAGTACTAATTATAATTCTTAAATATCCTTTTTGTCTAATAATAGTTATCCACTATTAATTTGACATATTCTTAAAAAATAATAAATAATAGGGGTAATATTGCTATACTATCTTTTGACTTTATTAAATTTAACGCTTTGATAAATACATATTTAATAGCAAGGGTAAAATAGATACAAAAAGTAATTTATCTCTTAATTTTTTAAATTGAATAAATATTGTTGAACAACTATTTTTAATATAATGAAGACTCAACTATTATTTGATGGAAGGAGTATATATTTATTTCACATATAAAAGGTTTAAATTCAAGTGAAGGGAAAAATACTTTTTGTTTTTTTTACTTATCTAAACTTTAGTGGATAAATTTATCTCATACATTACTGAAAAATAATAGGTACCTTATAAAATTAAGAAAAGTATTGAAAACATTTTGTTTTCAAACTATTAACAACGTTGGAAACATCCCTTTACGTGACTAACTAAACATAGACACACCTCCAATCTCACTCATGTTGTAAGATCGAAAATATATTTAAGTTCAATTAATCAAATAAAGAGATATTTGAGTGTTTTCAATGCTTTTCTCGGATCTCTTTTGAAAAAACTTGGATACATATAAGAAACAAAATTCACAATTAAGTTCTCTTACTTTTATTAATTTTCCATTCTGGTCTAATGTATAAATAAAGGGAAGAGACAGAATTTTTATTTATTTTTTCTTTACTATTAGTAGTTTAGTACTTGTGATTGTTTAACGAACACCAACTGTTCGACAAATTGTCTCTGTAAAAGATTGTAACTTTATATAACCAAAATCAAGATTTTGAAATCTGATCAGCAGATATGGAGACCAGTAAAGAGGGAAATGCCGCTTTTCTCGATCGTACTTCTCGTGCTACTAGAGGCAAACGGTAAATCAAGAAACCCAATTTTAATCAGTTCTTAATTTTTTGTTTTATTTTTGGTTTGGGGATTGTTTGTTGTGTGTATAATTTTGTGGGTTGAGCTTAATTTAACTTTATTTCTTGTAAAAATGGGATTTTTATATGACAGGATGACTAAATTGTTGGATGATGAGGTAGAAGAGGATGAACTTTTCTGGAATCAGGAAGCTCTTAAAGATGTATGTTGTTTTTTCAATAACATGTTACTACATTATTGTGTTTATTGTAATTGTAGTTAGTAGGTAGCAACTTAAGCTTAATGTTTGTATAGAATTGGGATCTGACGAGAGTAGAGTATATGCAGACCTTACTACTACATACCTCAGAGGTAGAGAGGTTGTTTCTGATAGAACCTCGGCTCAAGAAGGAACAAATTTATAGAGAAAAGAACATCTTTTTGAAACTTTATGGAAAAAAAGATCATTTTTTTCTATCCTGGATGGTTTTTTCGTGAGGGGTTGGGGGCAGAGGTGGAGCAGGGGTTTGAAACTTATGGGTTTGGGATTCTTGTCTTTTTAAGCTTTGGGTTCTAAAATTAATAATTTGTACTTATTCGATGAGTTTTTAATACAAATACAGGGTTTGGACCAAAGTTGGGGGGGTGTTGTCAGGAGAAAAATATGCATTGACCATGTTAAGTTTATATCAGTTGATGGATGGTAAGGGGAAATGATAGGTCAACTATGTCTAATTTAGGTTTAAGAAGTTCAAATAAAGTTGGGAAGAATTGCCCCAAACCATGTATGCCTGAGCCTTTCAAGTTGCAGAACATTTCATCAATTACTGCACCCTTCATCTGTCTCTTTGTGCCTAGGTATCCACTGTAAGTTTCAGAATAGAATGGAGAATATTCATAAAGTTGATCATTAGGAGCCTTACAACGAGTTTGGATAGGCATGTTCAGTGGAAACAAGAAGGGATTCGTTAGCTTGTTATTTAGTAGGAAACAGTGAAATGGATTCTGGGTTGGAAAGTTTGTGAACTAAGAAACCGGAAGCTTTAGTATCCGATGCGTGTTTAATGTGGATTATTGAGGCAGATTGAAGTGCAACTGCTACTGGCTTTTTAGAGATTCACGTTTCTTTGCTTTCTCTGGCAAGTCCAAAAATAGCATAAGAGCTCAAAGAAAATGATATTTCTTTTTTGATAAAGGAACACCAAGAAAATGATGAAAACTGATGTTTCTCAAATATGGACGTAATTGTGCTTCTACGGAGAATATAACAAAGGAAAGTTTGTACTGTGAGGTCTTAGGTTCAAATCCTATCAGAGACAAAAAACATTAGGTGATTTCTTGAGACAAAAACATTAGGTGATTTCTTGAGACAAAAACATTAGGTGATTTCTTACCATCTATCTATCCTAGCTTTGGTGGACAGAGTTACCTGATACTTACCTGATACCTGCTTGTGGTGGGAGGTGACTGGTATCTGATAGAACTAGTCGAGGTGTGCGTAAGCTAGCCCACACACCATGGTTATCAAAAAAGAAAAGTTTCTCTGGAATAACTGCTGCCTCTTTACTTTACTTGTCTAAAATAATGATGATAATTATAACAACACAGCCTCTATTATTCCCAGCAGCACTAGTTTGAGTGAAAATGACTGCTGCCTCCATTATTCCTAGCAGTAGTAGTTGGAGTGCAATCTTTTACTCAAACCATAGGCCTTGACATCTCGTATCCATGGTTGTAACCGGGCCTGAATGTTTTGATATTTTAATTGGTTTGGTGATCCAGAGCCACCAACCTTCCGTAAAATATTTGGTTTGTGCTTGTTTGGCAAATTTGCTAATTGAATTTAATGAGCTTTTGCTTGGATGCAAATCAGGAAGAGAATGACATTGAATATGAAGAGGAAGGGGAAGCTGTGGATGTTTTTGACAGTGACTTTGATGAAGATGTAAGTTCTAAGTGTTCCATTTCTCATCACTGAACCTTTCATTTCTCAAATTTTAGTGATGGATTGGTTACTTGTACTGGAAGTTCTAGCTTGGAAGGGTATGTTATTCGATAATTCTGTTCTCGTATGACCTATGTTAAAAATGACTTCCCTAATATTGTTTCAGGAACCCGAACCTGATGAAGAAGGAGAAAATGAACCAGATGACAGGTTTGACACATTCAAGTTGATGGGAAGTGTCCTTTTAGCTCCATATGGATAGTCCTTAGATTATACTCTTCTCTTTTCTATGGCAGGACACGGACCAAAAAGCGATTGGTCTATCCAGGAAGACCACCTGCAAAGAAGAAAAAGAAAATGAAAACCCTTACCAAGACAGAAAAGGCACACCAAGAAAATGAAGAAGCTCCAGATCCGTCCACCCCTTCTGAACATCATGATGCTCATGATGATACTGAAGCAGAAAGAACAATTAGGAAATCAACAAGAACGGCTGTCGTTGTAAAACAAGCTGAAAGGGAAGCCATTCGTGCAGCCTTGCAGGCAACAACAAAGGTTTGGTGTTTGCACTATAATGCTATTTTTCACGATAGTACAACTAACAAACTATAATTTCTTACATGGCAGACTTCTTTATTTTCTGGATTTAGGACACAACCCTTTTATTCTTGTTTATTTATTTAGTTTGTAATCCTGTGCGTGTGCTGGTTTTTCTTGATTTCAGAAAACATTACTTGGACACTGAAATTAGAATTTGTTTTTATTTTCTACCACAATTCTGTTGCATCACTATCTTCTGATTATGCTTCTGATTCTTCAGCCTATAAAAAGAAAAAAGGAAGGGGAGGAAAAGAAGATGACTCAAGAAGAGATGCTTCTTGAAGCAGCTCAAACAGGTTTGGGTTCATTTCTTTACTCTATAAAATTGCTTTCAGTTCCTATCTGTGCACTTTTCACTATGATATGTAACCTGTCTTTGACAAAATTGGCAGAGGTCATGAATCTGAGGAATTTGGAGCGGGTTCTAGCAAGGGAAGAAGAAGTCAAGAAAAAGGCCATCGTGCATAAAGCAGTTTACAATGGTCCTCAGATACGATACATATCCAAAAACGGCAAGTTCCTTACTATAATTTGGGACCCCTAAAGCTTGTACCCTCTTCTCTATATCATAAAACATTGAGTTAATGGTCAAATACACACATAAACAATCACTTTTTCATGAGTTTCATACCTCAACTATCCATTGTTTGCTTTACCTACCTAAACTTATCACTCCTTTTGTATCTAAACACACCTCGATATTGAGTTGGCCAAATGCTTGTTCCCAATCGACAACAGGCGCATGTAGGCCAACTGAGCATCGAAGTGTGTTTTAATACAAAGGAAGTGATAGTTTGGCTAGGTAAATTGAACAATAGATAGTTGAGGTATGAAACATGCGAATAGGTGATAGTTTAGGTGTACCCTTCGGGGTGGCCCAGTGGTTTGGGCTTGGGACTTCCATGTTGGAGGTCTCAAGTTCGAAACCCCTTGCCAGCGAAAGCAAGGGGTTTGCCTTCTGGGTTGAGCTCGTCGCACCAGGCTTGCCTAGTGCGGGTTACCTCTCCTATGTGGTTTGCGAGCTATTGCATAGGAGTGGGGGTTTTACCCTATGCACACCCAAAGGGTAGCGGCTGCGTGTTTCCCTTGTCATCAAAAAAAAAAAAAGGTGATAATTTAGGTGACCATTAACTCTAAAACATTCATATGCTACAGTTGCTATCACTTGAAATGCTTTTTTGTTTGATATTCTTGTGAAAATTCAGTTGTTTTCCATCATTCCAAACCATGCATGTTAGTGGTATCTTGCTCTCTGCAGGTTCTTCCTACCTAGAATTTGTCAATGGAGCATCTTTCGGTTCACAGATCTCAACAACATCCACTCCATGTAATTACAAGTCTTGATATATCCCGTTCCTCTCAGTTACATTTCCCTAACAATCAGTTTCATAGGCATGGCTGATTCCACATTGTTAAAGTATTTTCAGATGTTTATTGACTGGCCACTTATGATTATTGACTGGTTTCATCTTTACAGACCCCCAGAAGGCAGTGTGTGCGGTTACTGGGTTGCCCGCACGGTAACATGCTCTTTCCACATTCTCGTACTGTTTTTTGTTTTTAGTGAATGCTAGCAATCATGCTCTCTAAAACTTGTAGTTCTAGCCTATTTTCTTATAAGATTCATCCCGTAGAAGGCACCAAGCTGGTGCACAATATTTACAAAATACAAAAGCTCAAACTCCGTTTTAATAAGAATCTGTCAATTCTCGAGGTATTCCGGAACCGTTGAACCAATAAGTCTAACTCCGAGCAGGGCAGTATCCATCAGAGCTAGTCTTTTGAGAGAGAGATCTTATTGCAACTGAATGTTCTGCTCTGGTTAGTGGTTACTCCTCCCTTCTCTTACCTGTCAGTTTAAAATCTCCACCCTAATAACCTCTAGTAGCAGCCAGTTGAAACCACAGGTATCTTCTCTGGCTCCTTCGTTAGAGCTGTAGACCCCCAAGAAGATCCATGTAAATCCATTGTTGGCACTTCACCTTCTTTGGAGAAGTGGAGAACATAAATGGAAATTTGCATTTCCAGATCCTCTTATCCCAGATAAAAGTAATGTCTATTTTTCTTCCTTCAGCCTGTTTAAAAGTGTTTTTGGCCCATCTACTAGTCCATTTTCCTAACTCCAGCGGGTTCCCAAGACACCTTTTTGTCTCTAAATAGACTGTATATCTCAGCTCTCCATTGCAGCATGAACATTTGACAAGTTTGCGCAAGTCTGTTATTGAGCCCTCGTACATACTAACTGATCATATTGAGCTTCATTTATCCTCAGTTCATTGACATTTAGTTCACCATCTCCCAGGTATGTGCTTGCCTGTCATATAATCTCTATGGTTTCTGGGATGTTTTGAATTTTGTCAGAGAACCTTCCATCCAAACATTTCTCCAGGGTGTTAGTGTTTATTCTGCTGTCTTCTTCTCCATGCAGATTCTGGTCCTGTCGATGACTAATTCTTGTATTCAAATCTGTGAGGTTGGCCATTCAGTTGGTCCAGCGAACTCAGCATAACACTTCGATCTTAATGTTTGAGAAGGTGATGGTGGATAGCTGATGCTTTTCTTTATGAACCTCTGGATTTTACATGCGATAGCTGACCATCCTCCCGGTGTCATTTGTGCTCTGCGACCTCAGACACTTCTTTCATAGTGTTGAAATCCCATAACTACGATTTTCCTTCAATTCCTGTCTTGTTTAGAGAGCTTCTCCTCCTTTCAGTCCAGATGAATATTACTGCATCTCTTTCAACTTTGCAACAACGTCCAAGATCTTTCTTAGGATTTTGGCATATTTAGAATAAAATACTATTTCTACAAGTGTGCTCTAGAACAAATCTCTCTATACCAACTAATATCCCGATTTTTAACCAAAAATATTCGAAGTGTACATCTATTCTAGTCTTCAAAGTTACTGTAAGGTCTCCAGAAAAAAAATATGTGATGTAGCCTGTTCTGGCTTGATCCATTTGTTTCCGCTCAATCTGTTACCTGTCTTACGTTAGTACAGACACGGGTCAAGTCACACCTCCATTTTGGCTCTTCCAAACAATACCTTCCTTGTTTCTTCTTACTTTGACTCTCTCTCGTCCTCTCTCACACAGAGAGACACATGCACAATCCAATATTGGAGCTCTATACTGCTTAGTTGCGTGGACTCTCCACTTTTGATGCCGCACCCGTCTCGGATTCTCCAAAAATACACTACTTTTGGCGAATCCGACACGCACCCGTTGGCATTTTTGAAGAGTCCGAGCAACATAGCTATATTGTGTTCCCTTGGACAATATTTCTGTGTTTCTGTAAGCTTCCTTTATTTTATTGCCTAAAAAGAGAGATTACATGTGTACATGACCTGTTATGTGTCCTAGATGTATTGTCATCAAGGTCCTTATCTTTCTTTGTAGAATAGTTTTAATTTGGATGTCTATTGTACTATTGACTAAGTGTTGTTTTCATCATTGATATTTTTTAGGTATCGTGATCCAAAGACTGGGCTTCCTTATGCAACTAAAGAAGCATTTAAGATCATACGCGAACGGTAAGAATTTTTAGTCAACTCAATATTGGATGATGATGAATGAAAAACTGTCGTATTATTTCATGGTTCCTGCCTCTTGGTATGATGTGCTGTGATTGTAGTTAGGAGTTGAGTCATTGCAGGCCATACTTGCTGTATGAAGTAACTTATGACTTGGCTTTTACCATAGAATCGGCTTTTCTAGCAAGATCGTGTACGGGGAGAAATTCTATCGTATTGGTTTTATGAATTCTTTTGCATTCTTTGCTTACATGAACAATATTTTTGGCTTTCTTTGTTCGTGCTATTGGAATTGAAAAAACTAAAGTAAAGAAAAGATAGGAGGTGGAGTTTATGAAGAAAGTAAACGGAGAAAATGGCAAAAGACTATGATGCTTGCTGTCCTCCTCAACTTTCCTCTTCCTATGCCATTGACTTCTACTTTACTTTCAGATAAGATATTTCTGTAGTTTTCATTGAATCGTGATTTCTAAAGAGAACGGACTATCTCTACACGATGACCGGAGAATGAATTATTAGTCAATAAGTCCTACATTGATAAGAGCCCCATAACTTCTCACTTATGGTTTCTGTGTAAAATAAGAATACACCACGTGAACTCGGATTAAGTTATGAAAAAGGTGTGTCTGTGCTGTCTTTCCAAAGGTTCAGTTCTTTTAGAACAAGTAGCTGGATTCATATTTGATCCCACCTTACATAATCAGGGGCGGAGAAAGGATGACAGAAGGGGGTCATCCGAACCCCTTTGTCGGAAAAGAACACTCTATATGTAAGGTCAAATCTGATATTTGTGTGTATATATTGCATATTAAACCCCCTTGACACAAGCAAGAACTATTTCGAACACCCTTGATGAAAATCCTGCCTTTACCACTGTGTACATTACGAAAATCAAGTTCCATGTCATTCATAAAGTTACTATTCCTCATCTTACAGGTTTGCTGAGGAAAGTAGCAGGGCTCGGGAGGAAAAGCATATGGACGAGTTGTCTCAGGCAATTTCTGGGCTAGGATTTACCTCGAAACGAAAGAGGTCAATAATTTCAAATAGTAGAAAAACGTCATATACCCCGCGAGTATTTGCTCGTTGCCGCAAGTTTCCTGCTGATGACTCCATGTCTGAGGATTCAGAGTAGACACTATGTACAATTTGATCCTCTTTATTTCTAGACTAGGTTTGTAGAAATGCAGAAAGTAGCATTTTTTTTACTTGATTAGCTTGTATAATCAGTTTGTCTTAAGAGTTTTAAATGACATTTATATGGTACGAGTTGTAAAAGCGTAAGAGCTATTTATATAGAACCACCTTCAGTCATTCTCACATCTTCCGATCCTCTACTTAGTTGTCTTGATTACATTGAAAAATGAAGGAACACATGGCATGTAACACATCTATCAAGCTAGAGCTTACTCCCTATGTTGCATTTTATGAGTAGGTGTTTGATTGACCACAGAGTATAAAGAAGAAAAAAAAATACTTTTGGAACTTGTGATCTGAAAAATAGAATGAAAAAGAATCTTTATTTTGTAATTCGTTCTTAACAAATAAATTTTCGAACTTTTAGTTTCTCGAAAGGAAGTTGTCTGAAAGGACTTAAAATTTTATTTTTATTGTATATTATAATAGTTTCAAATGAGTTTCAATAGAGTAACAATGATTAGTAAAAGTTTATATAATCAACCTAAATTTATTTGAGATTGAAACATTGTTATTGTTGTAATGTAACACTCCTTACCTATTAATTTACTATGACAGCTTCTCAAAAAATATCTTAATTTGGGGTGAAAAATATCTTATTTTCTGTTTTTTAAAAAAGAGAATAAAATGAGACTTCTCTTCAACAAAAGGTCAATTTTAATTGTGACATTTTTCATACCTTCTAAATTTCAACTTTTTTGGTCAATATATCAAGGCCCTACTTTCTCCATAGGTAATAATTACAAGTTCTATCACCTTGATAGAATTATTTGATACTGATATCATTGATGTCCTCATTATTTCGGGACGGACCTAGTTTAAAAGTTATGAATTACATATATATAAAAAAAAAATTACTAAAACATTTAAAATAGTTGATTATAAATTCAGTTATTAACTTGAAACTACGATAAGAATTTATAAACTTTAAATTTTAAATTCGATTCTGATTGTCGGTATAAATTTTTAGATTTTTGCAAGCTACTTCCTACTACTTTCCTAATAAATTCTCCAACTTTTTATTTAAATTTAGAGGCAGGCAGTCAAAATTATGGACTGTTGAATTGACACGTAAACCACATATTTTTGGAGGCTGTGGAATTTTTTTCTCCAGCATGCACTTAAAAGTCTACTACAAAAAAAGAAAAGAAAAAAGCAAATGTGTGGATTATATATTTTTGCATATTAACTACCAAAGAATTTATTGACAATATTCGTTATATACCACGTGCATGTTTAGTGGGGTCGAGGTCATGGCGGCTCAACATAAATAAAGGTCTAAAATAAAATTTTAATTAAAGACATATATTAAAATTAAAATTTATAAATTTTTATAATGATCTCAAGTTAATATCATAATAAAATAATTGATACATAATCAAATATTATATTCACGTAAATGGGTGATCGAAGTTTGTGCGGTTAGAAAGATAGCCCGAGACAAAATCTGAAATTTTGAATTTTAAATACTTAAAGCTATTAAATTTTAAATTAGTAATCACTACATATTCAATAGATTTTTAAAACAAATAAAATTTAAACTAAAACTATAAAGTTCGACGAATCAATGACCCATAGTGCCATACTTTAACTACATCCAAATTAGAAAGATTATATTTTTATTTATTTAATTGTATCTTCAACGACAATTTAAAAGGCTAATATATAATACACCTACTTCTTGACCAAGATTTATTTTATTTATTTTTTTAAAAAAACAATAATGTTGAGTTGTCCCATATATGTGAGATGTGAAATATTTGGTCTTTTTATATTATTAATTTTGAGTAAGATATTTGGATAAAGTTAAGCTCAAAATCATATTTTTACTGGTCATCAGAACAGGTAGAGTTTTAGGTTGGAGTTTCAATATCATCTATCATTAAAAAAAAAGAAGTTACATACTAATTGACAAATAAAACATGAGAAAATAATTAAATAAATAAAAATATGTTTTCTTTAATTGGATGTTATTTATTTAACCACTCTTTTATAATTTTGAATAATTCCTACTTAGCTTTTGAATTTGAATTAGTCGAACTACATATATTTGCACACAGATTCACTAGTTCACATAACTTTTGTGGCTTTTTAAAATTAAGGCAGGACAAATATTCCACAATATATAAGCAATCAATGGATACTGTAGGAACTTTTATTTGGTCAACACACTTTGAGAGATTGATACTAACACCTCTTTATTTACTATGTATCAAGGTTTGAATAAAATGAATAAGCATAGATGAGTCTAGAATTTAAAATTTTAATAATGATATCTAATTTAACTAGAATAAATGATGGGTTTAATTCAACCATAAGAACTAAATTTTAAAGGGGCAAATTACAAAAATCACATACTTTTAAGGCAAAATTACAATTTATCCCTTAAAAGTTTAGAAATCTCTCATATTCGCGCATCAGATTAGTGTATCAGCGCTTATATTATTGTATCTCGCGCATCATATTAATGTATCAGCGCTTATATTATTGTATCTCGCGCATCATATTAATGTATCAGCGCTTATATTATTGTATCACGCATCAGATTAATGTATCAGTGCTTATATTATTGTATATCGCCCATGTATCAGCACTTGTATAGCTCTGATACATTAATCTGATGCGCGAGATACAATAATATAAGCGTTGATACATTAATCTGATGCGTGAGATACAATAATATAAGTGCTGATACACTAATCTGATGCGCGAAAATGAGGGATTTTGGAGATTTGTAAAACTTATAGGGAATAATGATAATAAGTAAACTAAAATGTGGGATTTCTATAATTTTTCATTTTTATTAAAGTTGAGTTAAGTCCAAGATTCAATTTTTTAGGGAATTATTATTTTTCGATATTGACCCCCATATTATATTGTCCACTCTCCATATATTTGATATGAAGAATCCCACATCAAATATTGTTTAGGGGATGTGTATTTAATATGGCTTAGACATGAATCCTCACCTCTAACTTTTGGGGTTGACTATTGAGTCATGCCTAAGATCTATTCCCTCCGTCTCATATTAGTTAATCATTTTTTATTTTGCACGATGCTTAAGACATCATAAATTAGAAGATAATTAATTTACTAATTCATCCCTTAAAAAACTTTTGGAGAATTTTACAAACAAATATGAACACTTTCAAAAAATGGAATTAATTGCAAGGGTATAATATAGAAAAAATTTGATAAATACTTTCTTGATTTAATAAGGTGGACAACTATTTTTAATATTTATGATCGACTAATATGGAACGGGGGAGTATTATTGCTAATAGTTATGCCCTCGCCATCTTCAACTCTTGGGTCCGTCTTTGATTCAAGTTAGTCCGAACACCAATATAGATACCAGACAAACAAAACAAAAAAATCTATGTTTCCTCATGCATGGTCATGTCACAATCTTAATTCCCTTGACTATACTTCATTCAAACAGTAGAAGCTACCTTCCTCTTTCTTTCTTGGAAATTTCTTCAATATCCTATATGTATAAATAGCATGCTTTCAAGATTTTCACTTAGACACAATATTTAAGCACAAATACAAATATCCAAAGATATAAGAGTGTGTGTGTGTTTTAAACTTCATGGATGAGCCAAATCAAAGAAGAGAGCCTATAAAAGTGAAGTATATAGATAGTCCAGTGATGGTAAATGCCAAAAATGCAACTGAGTTTAGGAACATTGTTCAACAACTCACTGGAAAAACACCACAAAAAATGTCTAGTGGTGGCACAACAATTGAGTGTTCAAGTGTCAAAGCACATAGTATTAGTAATAATAATAATAATAATAAGAATGTAGATGAGTTACTATGGAAAGAACTTTCACAAGGCATATCCATATATCACTACTTAGATTACTAGTGTTTTATGGTTCTTTCTTCTTCTTTTTTTCTCGGGATGCGGTTCTTTCTCGAATCATGTTAACCTGGGATGTGGTTCTTTCTCGAATCTTGTTAATCTGGGATGCTTTTGTATAATGGAGAATCAAAGTGATGAATAAATTCATCAAGTGTATTCTAGCAATTATAAATTTCTTTGTTTTCCATTTTACTTTACGTATGATCAATTTCAATTTATATGTCTAACTTCGATTAAGCTAGCATGGAGTTTGTTAAACTTTATTTCTAGGCTCGATCCTGGATCCATTCAACATTTTCTCATTGTCCCTTCATTATCATTCGTTCATCTGGACAAGAGCGATTTTTACCCCATACAAATAACAATAATTAATATTTTTTTAATATAATCATCCTCGCATAGTACAAAAATTCTCGTCAGAACATGTGTCTTTTTCTATGTATATAAAGAATTCAAAAATTATGGATCTTTACTAAAATATATCAAAAGGGGAACAAAAATCTACGACGATATTTTTGACTCTTCTCATCACAAGTCATCAACAACGACCATGAGGATATTTTTATATATTTATTTATTTTATTTGGACTTGCAGATCATATTATATAATAGAGTTTCCATCTTCCATTTTTTTTAAATATTTTTTTTGATAAAGATAAAGAGATAAAACTTAGTTATACATCATCTTTACATGATGATATCATTCATGATGTACGTTATACAAATAATTTGAAATCCTACTTATATTATCAATTTTTAAAATATAAATTTTTCCTATTCTTTGATAATTAAAGCTACGTATGTGGTTGGAATATGCATGATAGAAACATTTATCAGACAAATATATTTATACCAAAATAATAAATATATATTTATATCGAGAAATTTTAAAATTAATCATGACTAATTAAGATATATTATACTCTCACCTTATTATGCAAAAAATAATAATTAATATCTTTATGATATCATAATATAACACAAGTTATGACTTAGAAGACATAATAAGTTATATGCAGTTAATTAATTCCTACCTAAGTCATTTGAGGCATAAGATTAGTTTATAACTAACAAATAAGGCATATTTATGTTGATAGTTTCGGAATGTTATGTCTTAAGAAGTTCATAAATTTTAATATCATATTTTTTTGTAAAATATCTCGTGAACTTCATACCTAATAAAATTATTTCGAACTGAAATAAATATAATATTAAATAAGTCACATAATTCCAATAAGAGAACGTGATTATAGGTCAAATGAGAACTTTAAAACTATTAAATTACTAAATATAAAAAGATGACATTATTCTTAAAATAAAACAAGAAAAGCTATTATATATGTTGACATGCCAGGGTTAATATAAATTTTTGATAGTCAGTTAGTCAAATTAAAACAATGAACTTTTGAATTTATATGTAAAATCACATATATTTGAAGTCGTTGTGTAATTTTGTCAATTATATCCACTTCAAAGTCTACTGATCACTATTAAAAAAATACAAAAGCATTTTCTTTATAAAATTTCATCATGAATGATGATAGCATATATATATATATATATATATATATATATATATATATATATATATTTATCATGGGAACTTGAGGTGTGTTCGGTATAAAAGAAAATATTTCGATGAAAAGTATTTGACCAGCGAAAAAAATTAGAAATTTAAAATCATAGTGAACATATTCTAAAGAAAATAGGAAAAATATGTTTTACGAGTAACATTTCACGTTAAAATTGCGTCATCATATTCTAGAGGCTAATTAATAATATATAAATAATATATTGTACTACATATATAGTATTGTACCTTTTTTTTTCTTGACCAAGCTTTTTTCTTTTTTTTTTCTAAAAAAAAAACTTGATTATTGACAAAATTGGTTCACTAGAATTGAAAGTCACGTCTATTATCAATTGTCTCTTTATTAGTAGTAATTAATTCTTGATTATATATTTTTAAATATGAAGGACTATCAGATGAAGCTTCTAATTAAAGTAATTTGGATAAAATATTCATTCAATTAAAACTATATATATGTAAGCAATCAATGATGTCAGACATCAGGTTACTGTAGGGATTTTGTGTGCTCTTGTTTGATTAGATACTAAATTTAGGACGAAGGAAGACTATTAAAAATTGTGATTTATATGTCTGAGTTTTCACATTGATGATTATTTAGACATCAGTAATCGTCACATCATGATCATATTTTTGGGGTAGAGTTAGATCTTCTTCTTTTTTATCATATAGTAGTAGAGTCAGATTCATCTCAATTTATAATTTTACTCGATGTGAGGCTCTCCATCTGATATTATCCACGCTTCAGATGTTCAGTCCTGCCACGTCATTGACTGATAGATTATTTGGTCTCCTTATATAGTACTATATTGGTTTATATAGTTATTGGACAATTCCCATCATATGAACTAAACTTTTGATTGCGTTAGACACAAAATTTATTTTCTAACACTATAAATCATCTTATTAAAAGTAAACTGAAAATAATTTCAACATTAACGTGTTTCTGAATATAAAAGTACATCTTTTTCTTTACGTACTAACACAACTCTTTTAAAATACAATCTTTCTCTAGATACTTTGCATGAATACGTAATGTTTTGTACATCGATCTGCTACCTATAAAGAAAGGTGTAAAATGTCAAAATGTTCCCTTGACTAACCATTAGCTATTCATTCAACTCATGATTCAAACATATGTCATTTCATACTAGAAGCTACTTGTGTCCATTTATTTCCTACCTTAGTTTATTTCTTGGAAATTTCCTCAATCCAATGTATAAATACCAATGTTATTTCAAGATTCACCAAGCCAAAAATAAGTACACACACACACACACACACATATATATATACAAAAACTTTCAAGATTTATTTGTGTGTACATTATATTCATGGACATGCAAAAGCAAAACCTTAAAATTAGAGAGCCCATCAAAGTGAAGTATATAGATAGTCCATTGATGGTTAATGCCAAAAATGCAACTGAGTTTAGGACAATTGTTCAAAAACTCACTGGAAAAACCCCTAAGAAAATGGCCACAAATGGCATAGTTCATGAGTGTTCAAGTGTCAAAGCACATGAGATTGATAACAATAACATTGTTGATGAGTTAATGTGGAAAGAACTTTCACAAGGCATATCTATATATAACTACCTATAGATTAATTATGCCTTCAACTCTTTCGTCGGAAAATTATATTGTATATACATAAACTTATTTCATATTTTTATAGTAGATGTTGATCATTCTCATGACTTCTTCTATCATGTTTACTTACTATATATTTTGAATTTTCTGAGTAAAAATTCTGAATTCAGCGCAATTGATCCTAATAGACATCTTATGTCTATAACCTTCACATGTTGGCATGTTGTTCTAATTATTATCCATTGTGCATGAATTGTACTCACTCTGTTTCAATTTATTCATTGTGCATGAATTGTACTCACTCTGTTTCAATTTATCCATTGTGCATGAATTGTACTCACTCTGTTTCAATTTATGTGACATATATTCTTTTCCTTTTAATATGTTCTAGAAAAAAAGACCTCATCTTTCTATAATCAGAAATAACTAACTTCAATATTTTCGGCCCCATTTACTCTTAATGACACAAATCTCTAAAACACTCACTAATATACACACACATTTTCTTTAGTTGGACTATTCGCTTCCCAAAATATTTAGGATTAATTGAACTTCATTATGAATATTAGATATCGAATTGAAAGACTAAAAAAAAAAAACTATATCTTGTTACCAAAATATTGTCAAAACTGTTGTGCTGAGAAAGTGAGAGGCAATTCAGACTCTTTTGGAATTAATTTAGGCAGCTTTAGACTTCTTGAAAAATCATGCAACTGATTGTTGTTTTTGTCGAACTTATTGAAAATATGAAAAAAGAAAAAAGGTTGTGATTTACTTTACGATTACTTTCTCTGTCTCAAACTATTTATCGTAATTTTTAAAAATAATTATCCTAAATTATTTATCAAAGTTAATGGTTATTCTCCAAATATCGTCATTACTTTTTTTTCGAGATTTCTTTTTTTAAATTTTCAAAACAAAATTAATTTATTTCCCCTCATTCTTGAAGAGAACATACAAACACCTTAATTATGAAAAGGTGACATATAAATATAATAAATAAAGTAAATAATCAATGCAGAGAGAATATTATAAGACATAAACAAGGATTAAATAATTTGAAAAAGTTTTTATAATTAATATATTTTTAAAGACGTGTAAAAAAAATACTATCAATAATTTGAGAATGGAATATCATTGATTAGATGACAATATCTTTGATGATTCACACAATCTTTGGCATTATTGTGCACTTTGAATATTAAAGTCATATATTTGTTTGTGTTCACACTGTGTTCGAACAAATTAAATTGATATCAAGGTAACTAAATTGTAACAAACTTGTAATTAATTATTTCTCCTCTTAGATTTGTTAATTTGAAAATTGTTTTACATTATAAATACATTAAAAAAATTATGACCCTACGAGTAAGAAATTAATATATCATCACATCATTTTCATATATTATAATAGAAATTCGTTTTCTTTCTTTTTTTAATTTCAAATCTCATATTTTAAGAAAATTTATCAGAGATATTATTTGAATCATCATTTGATAGTATAAATCTTTTTCACACGGACATTATATAAAACTTAACTCATCTAAGCAATCGTCGTTGTAAAATTATATTATATGTGTAAATACTGAATTAACTACATTATATTTTGAGAAAACAATTATTCTATCAATTATGAAAAAGGTTGAAAAAATTACCACAATGGGTCTATTTTAAATGTTATTTTAGTCGAAACAAATTTGGTCCCATCGCTTTAGAAAAACAAGGACGCATTGAATATTATTTTTTTCACACTACTATAATAATTGATCGGTAAATACAATTTTCCGGAAGTCTTTCAATAATTATTAAAGTACTTATTTTGAGATATATACAAAGGGTAATTTAGTCAGACATTTTTTATGATTATACTAATCAATGATTTTCTTAGAGGGTATATCAACTATTCAATATCAACTATTCAATGATTATATTATTTTTTTACAATTGAAAAGAATTGTCAACTTTAGCTTTAAATTCTTCAAAATGATAATTATTTTGCATCAATCTCCTTTAATAAAACAACAGTTAAAATAAAACGACGGAATAATGACGATATTGATACACCATTAATGACTCAAAAATAAGTGCTTTTGTGGTCGACATTCCCTCCTTTTCATATTAATATATTATATAGCCCTTGTTAATCTAGTATATCTCTTTAAAAATATTAATTAAATATGTATTTTATTAAACTAATCTTAATAATGATGTTTTGAAATTTTAAATTTGACATGAAAGATATATTTTTTTTCTTAAACTGATGGATCAAGTTTTATATTTTAAAAAATTTAAACCACAAATTTAAAATTGAAATTTTACCTCGTAGGTTAATTCAGAATTTGAAATTAAAATTTTAACTTGAAGTCAAAGTTTTATTCAAATATCATAAACAAATACAAATTTCAAATTAAAACATCAGAGAAGTAATCCAACATTTAAATTTGATAAATTCATATAAGATTTTAAATATTTAATGCATTGTACAGGTTGTGTGATGCTATGTTATCTCAATTTCAATTCAATTTAAATGAAGCCAATAAAACTATAAAATTTACTGCGTTCTGACGTTTATATCAAGCTAATAAATAAAAAATACATAATTTTCAAATATATATACATTGTTCAACTTTTTACCTATAAATATTAAATTGTTTGATTTGACGTAACTTGTGATCATCAATAAAGTGTACAGGAGCTCGAAATTCTTACTCGTGTAACTCGAATTTATAAAATTGAAACTCCATCAGCAGTATCAAACTACAAGAATGTTCTATTTGATGTAAACATCAAATGCTTGATTTGATGTAAATAATCGATTGCAACTAAGTATTAGGCACAAATATCTTTTAGTACAATGCCTTTTCTGAAGAATTCTCCTTTCCTTTATACTTGCAAGCAAACCAAATACCCTAACAAACTCATCAAAAGTCATCAAGAACAACAAAATACCCGGTGTATTCATACAAGGTTCAGATAGGGTAGAATGAACGCAAACCTTACTCCTACCTCATGTAAATAGAGAAGTTATTTCCAAGAGACCCTCGACTCTCAACTCAAGCACTCAACACATTAGAAGTGTGATTTGAAGAGGGTAAAGTGAATGCTAATCTTATGATGAATTCTCACAAGTGGAGTTGAGAAAGGATAAAGTAAACATAAACCTTACCGTTACCCCTACCTCATGGATATAGAGAGGCTATTATCAACAAACCTTCAACTCAAGCAACACATCAGAAGTGGCAAAAAAAGCAATTCATAATCAAAATAACTTAACACATGTACATGACCACATACAATAACCAGAAGCTACAAATTCTCTTGCATTACAAATACTAAAAAGTAGGAACCATATGTTAAAACAACATAGATCACAATTCTTAAAGCACAATTCCTTCAAAATTCTTGCCCAACTTAATCTTGTTCCTAATTAGTTGACAAGAAAAAACTAGAACCTCCTCCTCCTCCCTATCATTACTACTACCACTACCTTAAAATTACTAGTAAAACCTTAATTTTCAATCCTCAGAAGCTTTCAGATAAAGATTCTCACCACCATCACCACCTGAGCTTCCGCCGCGCCCTTCAGCAGACATACTACTCCCAATGTCTTGCTTATTTGCGCGGCCGAAGTCATGAGAGAAACCACCACCATGAGGTGATGATTCACTTTGAAGCAAGTGATGAAGTCCAGTGCTTCCACCACTGCCAGAGCTCATGCCAAGTTGGCTACTATGCAAGCCTTGTTGAAATTGTGATAACTGAGACTGCTGCTGCTGCTGCTGTTGTCCATAGAGCATTGATGAGGATCTTGCAGCCATGAGTTGTTGTGTTGCCATTTGTTGCGCTTGTTGTTGCTGCTGCTGCTGCTGCAGGTAACTGTGTGTCCCTGGCTGCATCATCCCACCAGAAGAGAACTACACAAAGTACATTTTAACAGTTATTTCAAACATAACTTGGATTTAAACAAGAGTTAATGGTAAATAAACCGCCTAAACTATCGTCTTCTCGCAAGTTTCATACCATAACTATCTATTGCTCTATTTACTTAACAAAACTATTATCTTTTCATGAGTTTCATACCTCAACTATCAGTATCTTTGTATTAAAACATACATCGATGTTGAGTTGCCTTACACGCGCTTGTTGTCAATTGGGAACAAATAATTGGCCAACTCAACATCGAGATATGTTTAAATACAAAGAGAGTGATAGTTTAAGTAGTTAAAGAGAATAATGGATAGTTGAGGTATGAAACTTTTAAAGGTGATCGATTAGATGTATTTTTTATCATCAACTCTTTAAATAATATACACCTGTTGTACAAGGATAACATATCAAATTTCAATATTTCAAATTCCATTTACCAAGGAAACTTAATTGTAGTTATCATTTAAATGACCTGATAGTGTAAAAAATTATTTACATCGATGATCAGATCAATCAATTAAGAGATAATTACAAGTAACTCTATTTAATAAGCATTGATTGGTAACCTATAACAAATGGTATATAGAAATAGTTACACAGTCATTATATATACTTAAATCCTCAAGGAAACAATGAAACATTGGATACTTAACCCAAAAAAAGCCAAGTGACAAGGTGAGCATCGTCCAAAACAATATAAAAAGACTACAATTCATTCTCTCAACCAATATAAGACTGACAAGATGACTTTGTTACCTGAGAATGCATGCTAGAAGGCTGAGGTTGTGAATCAGCAATAGCAGCAAGGTACATCAGATTCCTCTGAAGCCTAGCTTGGTTCCTGCCACAACAGAAATTAACCAAGTAAAATATAGTTACTCAAGGGGTTTCAAAGAAACAAAAAGTCGAGTGTTTATCAGAAACGACTTCTCAACCTTCAAAACAACAAACAAAAACACTCAATCTAATCCCACAAGTGGGGTCTGGGAAGGGTAGGATATACGCATACCTTACCTCTATCTGCACAAGGTAGGGATAAGGTTTGCGTACACACCACCCTCCCCAAACTCCACGTGTGGTTACACTAGATATGTTGTTGATGTTGTTCGAAGAAACAAAAAAAAATGCACTTTACTTACTCTGCACATTCACTGAGTTTTCCAGAGTTCTGGCTCTCAACAATTTTCAGAATGAGTGATTTGTTCTCATCCAAGTACTAACATAGAAAAGAAATAAAACAGTATAAGCAAATATTATAATAACATCATATGTAATGCCCGAAGTCTAATAAAACAACCGTTAAATCAGCAATAGCTACCCTACCAACTATTCAGATAGGAAATGTAAGCTATTCATTATTAGGTACTTTTCAGACAAATCATATATCTTTTGCTTAGATCATGTATTTGTGTTAAGAAATTCGATAAATATGTATTGTGAAGCACTTTACCTTTACTTATTAACATTGCACAAGGGCTTTTATAGGTGCAATAAGTGATTCTCAAACTTTAGTTACATAAGTGATCTTAAGATTGAAGATAATAGAGAGTACACAAATCTCATCCCTACCCCGAGGAGGTAAAGATGTTTTAGAATGACCCTCAGCTCGAGTAACGGATATCAGATTTACTTACATAAAGCATTACTTAATTAACCATCTTGAATAATAAAAAAACATGCACTTCAGTCACCTAGATAACACCACCAAATGTACCAAGTATTATCCAAAAAAATTCAAATCACTTTTCAACAAGAATATATGGCCTTCTTTCAAAACATTATATTATTCAGACTGTTAAAAAGTTAGGACTTTTTAAAAGCCTGCAATTATTATTAAAAATTCAAAAGGGAATTTTGACGGTCTTATTATGACCAATTCTGGAAACTGACTAACTGCATCCATAACCCAAACAAAAAAGCACCTTTGAGAATCTGACAATGAAAACTGAACAACAAAGTCCCCTTTACTGTGGAGGCATATTCATGCAAGACTAATGGATGTATTATCTAGAGGAAATAATCTTTTACAAATTCAATAGAAGAAAATGTCTTTTTCGAATCTCTTACGTGTTAAAATGAAGTTCTCTCGTAAAAAGGCGATAAAACTAAAAACAAGCTTGTAAAGATACAAACACCATTTTGTAGCAGTCTGCAAACTGCATTTCAAAGTGGTTTCTTTTCAGCTAAAAGTTTGCTCTACTATTTAGGTGACATCTGACATCAACAAAAGAAACTCAAAAGCTTCTGATATTTATCTCTTCAGTCAATAAGCAAAAGTTGTTCAAAAAGTCCAGGAAAGACTAGAACCATACCATACATACCCTTTGGCATTTACAGCATAAAAAGAGAAGATTACAACTACTAAAAAACCAAGAATAAGCAATCAAAGTAATCCCCTAGCTACCACATCAAAAATAACTGCACTAGTATATGTTGAAGTGTCAGCAAAACCTTTAAGAAGATACCTTTTTTTAAGTAGATTAATAAAACAACATAAAAAATGATTACAATTACAAAAAGGCAAGAATAAGTAACCAAAGTATCCCCTAGCTACCACCTCAAAACTAAATGTAGTTATGTGATAATCTCGTATAAAAGCTTAAGCTATTAGAGAAAATAGTTTCACACACACAATGAACTTGTGCGCCTGCGAATCATCAAATCCATGCACCTAGATATCCAAATAGTAATATGAATAGGACTATGTTGTTCTAAAGAACACACTTTTATTTGCTTAATCATCTCATAAAAGCATCTTACTTTAACAAATGCAAAAGAGAGGGAAGAAGAGGAATAAAAAGATTATAAAATATAGAATCCCTTTAAGCAAATCTTATTAAATATCATAAAATAAGAGGAAGATTCCAATTTCCAACTACTAAAAGCCAAGAATAAACAACACAAGGAACCCTAGCTACCTACCACCTCAAAAATAATTACACTAGTACTAAATCCTTTTCATGATTTCATGGCTCAGCCCTTTGAATTCTTTTTGATACTATAAGAGAGACTCTACTATAAGATGACGGTGTGACTTGATCACACAGTTTTATCTTCTATGTGTATAACCATTACAACAAGAAACTTTAACTGTTATAAAGATCACATTTTATTTGCCTAATCATCTCTTCCCCAGTAAACTGTATACATAAAAGCATCTCACAGTAACAAAAGCAACATAGGGGTAAGAAAAAAGATAATAAAATATAGATACCCTTTTAGCAGTACTTATCAAACAGCATAAAAAAGTTCACAACTATTTAAAAAATCAAGAATAAACAACCCAAGAAACCCTAACTACCTACCCCTCAAAAATAACTATACTAGTATATCCTTTTCATGTTATATCATGGCTCATCACACAAAACGATGTTTTTATCTTTCTCTGTATGAAATCATACATCAAGAAGCTTCAACTGTTACAAAGAACACAAAATTCTTTTTATTTGCTTAATCATCTCTTCCCCAGTATACATCAAAGTATCTCAGATTAACAAAAGCAATAGAGGGGGAAGACAAAGATAATAAAATATAGATACCCTTTTACCAGTACTTATCAAACAACATACAAAAGAAGATCACAGCGTACAAAAAGCCAAAGAACAAACAACCAAAGTATCTTTTCCATGTAATCATGGCTCATCACAAAAAGAAGTTTTATCTTTTGTATGTTTAACCATTTCATCTAGAAGCTGTATAAGCTATAAAAACACATTTTTATTTGCTTATAATCATCTCTTCCTTAGTATACATAAAAGTATCTCACATTAACAAAAGAACCAGAGGGGTAAGCAAAAGATTACAAAATACAGGTACCCTTTAACCAGAACTTATCAAACAAAATAAAGAAAAAAGATCACAACCTACTAAAAGCCAAGAATAAACATCTCAAGGAACCCTACCTACCTATCACCTCAAAAATAACTACACTAGCATATCCTTTTCTTGATCATAGCTCATCATAGAAAGAAGTTATATCTTCTCACAGTACAACCATTTCATCAAGAAGCTTCAACTGTTATAAAGAACACAAACATATATAGATACCCTTTTAGCAGTAGTTATCAAACAACATAAAAAAAAAAAAAGGATCAATCAAAACCTACTAAAAGCCAAGAATACACAACCAAACTAAAGAAGTTTTATCTTCTGTTTGTGCAAACCACTTCATCTAGAAGCTGTAAAAGTCATAAAGATCACACTTTTATTTGATTACTCATCTCTGCACAACAGTCTACTGTACACACAAGAAAAGCATCAACAGGGTAAATAGCAGAATTTCAAGAATTGAAAAAAAAAAGACCTGTTGAATATGGTCAGTAGTGACGTTCGTTGGATAGTAAGCTGCCATCATGGGCTGCATCTGCATCAGGTGCTGCTGCATATTTTTTGCTCCTCTTTTTATACCCTCCAAACAAAAAACACACACTAAAACACACACACTAGGGGGGTTTTAAATGCAAAGTTTCAATCTTTATCTGCTTTTCTGTGACGAGTGCAGAGATATCAAGGCAAAGTGCAAAAAGGAAATGGACCCTCTTTTTTTTTTTTTTTTCTTCTTCTGTTCACAACTTCACTTCACTTGTATAGTGACACTCAAATACACAGCAATGGCAATTAATGGGATATTGACAGTACGTAGGAAGAAGAAAAAAAAAAAAGCAGAGCTATGGGGTACATCAGTTTTGTACTCACTGTGTGGGGGTGTGGGGTGAGGGAAAAGAGAATCTCAATTCTTGTGGGTAAGAAGCCATTATAAGGCTTGTAAGTAAGTAAAATGTTTTGCCAACACCAACCTGAGTCGGTGACGAAGTAATAAGTATTCATTCATTCTTAATTAAAAGTTTTGATTATTTTTGAGAATGTTTTGCCTACACCAATCAGAGTTATGGTCGAGTAATAAGTACTCATTCATTCTTAATCAGAGGTTTCGAGTTCGAATCTTTTTTAATACATGGTTAATTTTACTAGAGAATGTTTCGCCTCCAATATAAATTTTTCCGCATTAATCTGAATTTAATCTGACGCTAATGTAAATCAAAGATTGTGGTGTAGTGATAAATATTTCTTCATCATTAATTAAAGGTCTCGAGTTTGAATATTCTTGAATATTGAATCGAGTTGATTTTATTAGGGAGTATTTTATCTTTGATGTGAACTTTTTCATGTAAATCTGAATTTAACCGAGCTTTAATATAAATAATCGGATATGAGTGAAAAAACTATAAAAAAAAAATATAGGTAAATGTTTTACCTGCATTGGGGTTTGGATCAATTTTATTGTTTTTAAACTTTTATCAGCAGTCACTACCATTAATTTAATGTGGGCAAAAACCAGGTACTACTTTCTTGATTTTATGTGATTTGTGTGTCACCTTGCAAATCTCGTATTATTTGTCATATAAAATGCGCATCTACTTATTTAATTTTATAATAATTTAAATATATTTTTATGTATATTCAAAGTTAAAGGATATAAACGTCAGTTAATATCAAGTTAAAAGATATATTTATATATTATCCCTAAGCAATTCAATGAAAGCTTTTGTTTTTGCCATAAATTTAATTTTTTTTATAGATTTTAAAAAATATATTTATGTTTAAGCATATGTTTTAATAAGAATAAATTGTGAGTAAAGGTCCCGAAAATCTTTTTTAAAAAAATAGAATTGTTTGAGTCAATTTATGAGAATTTGAAAATCTAATCAAATTTCACGATCAAATAAATATTTAAAAATAATTTCTTTTAATTTTACTTACAAAATCAATATTCAAATGCTAACTAAATTTAAAATTTTGATATAATAAACATTATTTTAAATATTTTTGTTAGTTTGATAGCTAAGTTACTTTTATTTAATCACAGAGTGAATGTGAATTATTCAGATGATAAATATAATTCAAGTTAACTCATATTAAAGTTACTAGTCGATAGAGTTGTTCTTTCTTTTATTAGGGATATCGAACTCGAATCATATCAAGAAGCTTTCCTATTCAAAAGGAATCTTACCTAATGAAAGTTAACTTCAATATAACTATCGAACACGAAATGAAAAATTCTTCGGAAAAAATAAAAATTACCCCACCCCCTTGTCACCACCCCCTAGGTTGAAAAAGTTAGGTCACGTGACAGATGATGATAAATAAAAGGTTGTACACGATTATCTATGAAGAGGGACAGAGAGACAATTCCTCCTTTGTACATTGGGCTTTGGGCCCATCTACCGCTCCGCTCCAAACTCTCTGCCCTATTGGCCCACAGCCCACTTATTTTATTACACAACTCACGTCATCCCTTCCTATATTCGAGAAATTCTCTTCTCACTACATCGTTTGACTTGGTGCGGTATTTATAAAAAAAAAAAATTAAAACAGATTTTTATATCGATATACTATATTATTTTAATGAATATAATGTTTAGATAGATTGTATCATTTTTCATTATTATATAATTTTAAACCAACAATTTAAATTACAAATCTACGAAAAAATAAAGTATAAGATAGAATTACTATTAAAAGGTAGGATAAAAAATAAAAAAATAAATAATATATTAAAATAATAGAATAAAAGATAAACGGAAAAGGGTCAAAATTGCCCCGAACTATATGAAATAGACTATTTATACCCTTCGTTATATTTTGGGATCAAAAATGCCTCTGCTGTTATCCTAAGAGACCACAAATACCCTCAAGAGTTAACACCCCAAATTTTTGTTGACGTGGACTAATCCTTCCACCTAAGCGTTGCCAACTAGGATTCACTACAAAAGAACTAGACCTTTAGCGGCAACAACAATTGCCACAAAAGCCCAGAAAATCGTCACTAAAAGTTTTTAACATTAAATTCTAATTTTGTGTTTTTTTCTTCATTGTTTTTAAAAAACCAAATATGATATCGATTAAGTAGGAGTTTGAAGACACTATATGTTTTATTTTTATGTCATATGTAAATGTATAAAATGTACAATGATGCATTATATATATATAGTAGGAGATTTGAATCGAGAAGTAATTTTGATTATTTTTCGTAATAATATTGGATGTTTTTAATATGGATATTGCAAGTTATTTATTTTAGAAAATTAGGTCGCAATTGAAAATCAATTATCATATTTTTTTGTTGAAAAAATAGGTTTTACTAGCGAATGGTTATTGGAGTCTTAGTCGCCACTAAAAATCACTCATAACCTTTAGGGGCAATATTTTGGGATTTTGTGGCGACAAAGTCAAGTTCTTTTGTAATGAATTTTAGTTGGCAATGCTTAGGTGGAGGGATTAGTCCCATGTGGCTTGCCACGTCACTAAAAAATTGGGATGTTAACTCTTGAGGGTATTTGTGGTCTCCTGGGATAACTGCGGGGGTATTTTTGATCCCAAAATGTAATGGAGGGTATAAGTGGTCTATTTCGCATAGTTCAGGAGCAATTTTGACCCATATCCGAAAGATAAAATATGATTAAAATATATATCATATATATTACAATGCAACTAATAACAACCGTCAAACAAGGTTTGAGGGGAAAATACTATTCTATATTTACTCCTCATGGATCTTACCCTATCTATCATTTGAAAAAAAATATATAAATATTCCCCCTTCTAGCATTCCTTATCAATATTTCTTAATATAAATGAACTTGAAATTAAAAAAAAAAAAAATTAAAAAAATTATTTTAGAAATATCTTTTTGAAAAAACTATAGTAATATTTTCTCTTATAGTATGAGAGGGAGTTTTGGAAACTAAAGTAGGTGTTTCAGTAAGGACATTTTTTTAAAAAAGAAGAAAAAATTGATTTTATTTTAATTTAGTTAGTATACTATTTTTTTTTGAATTATGGGATCCATTCAAGCTTTGACTTTTTTCTTTAAATTCACATAATTTAGATGTAATTTTATTATTTTGAATGTTGCTAATACTTATGTAAAATTTATAACTACTTGAATAAAAAATCAACAATTGATTAGAAAATATATTTTAATTATGAACATCCCACTAAAATATAATAAAGTAAAATTCATTTATTTTAGAGAATTTTTTTAAATGATTTAATCAATATCACTTAAAATTTATCAATATTAATAGTACTTATCATATATTTATTTTACACTTGATAAAATTATTTAATTAATATCACTAAAATATAGTTTTATGAATAAATATTAAGTCTGTGCATCACACGATCTTTTTATAACTAGTAGTATAACTTAAGGTCGGACAAGATAAAAGAAAAAGTTCAAAATTATGACTTTCCTTCTTTCTTTTTTTTCCTCGCTCTAGCTTATAAATAGATCATAATATTTTATTTTTTTTAAAGTTGGGGGCAGTGGAAAGGAAATGGAGAGGGAATTACAATGTGGAGAATGGAACATTCACCAGATGAGAATTCAGATAGTTAATCAACTGAGCGATTAAAATTTTTATGTGAATAAGAGAAATCAAAATTGGGAGTGGGGGAGGCCGGGAGGAGATTATAATATTGAGGATCAAATTTTCAATAATAAAATAAAAGTTCAGATAGTCAATCAATTAAGTTACTGAGATTCTTCGAAGAAGAAAAGAAAAAAAAATGAGGAGGAGCATAGGATTTAAACCAATGTACCACTTAGTTTTTATATAAGAAATTGTCACAGAGAGTAAAATAAAAGTACTTATCAAATGTAGAAAGGTAGCATGTGCCATGTGGTTAGATAAACTACAAATGGTAATAGAGTAATAGGTTGAACCAATCATAAGGCCACTAAAATAATAATTTAGAGACAAATTATGTAGTATCAAATTTGAAAAAATAAATAAATAAGAAATGTAATATTTTTCTTACTTTTTAATGCAGGATAGTAGTTACAATAATTGAGAAGTAAAATACTTTTTAGGTGATTGTAGTATCCTTACAATATATTTTTTTATATGACTACTTATTTTGTTGTTTTGTTATATCCTAGCAATTAACATAAACCATAGTAATATTTTTATATTTCCTCTTTCACTATGCTTATTCTACTACTCTATTATTCGATTTTGAAGTCTTTCAACAATCAAAAATTTTGCGTTCTGTAGAATCTATGGTTGTTTAATTATAAAAAATTAAAATCTCTTTGGTGTCTTCTATTATAACATCATACATGATATATTTAATATCACAAAATAAAAAAATAAAAAATTAATATATTAAATATATTTTGAATTTAAGAGATTCAAAAAAAAGTTGTTTTTTGTTAAATGCATGGAGTCAATGACGGAGCCAACTTATGTTAGGAGGTTCATCTGAATCCTTCTTCGTTGGAAAATTATACTATTTATATATAGTTAAATATTTTATATATATATAGACGTTGAACCACCTCCAACTAGTCCATGTGTTTACTTCTTTAAATTTTGAACTTCTTAGTGAAAATTTTGATCGTCTCTATTTGAAGTATTTGAGGTCATTTTTATGTTTGTTTTGAGGTTGATGTTAAGACATGTGTTCCAAGGTTTGCTCTGTGAGTATTTTGCATGATGTTAAGACATGTGTTCCAAGTTATGCACTGTAGGGCTATTTTGAGTCGGAAAAAGGCTCAAAAACATCCTTAACGTATTAGAAATGGTTCAAAAATGTCCTCTTTCACTCCATTTATTGGTTGATAGGATATGGACCAATGTGAAATGACCACTTAGTCAATTTCCATGTCATATTTCTGTTAACTAATTGACATTTTTAAACCAAAAAAAAGGGTAAGGATATTTTTAAGTTAATAGGTGGAAGAAGGATATTTTTAAATTATTTTTAATACGCTAACAACATTTTTAAACTTTTTTTACATTTTAAGTCATAGGGAAAATGCATAAGTATATATCCTCCCAAATTTATGATCATATTTTTAGGAATTAATGATTGAAAACACATTTAAATTACTCATGTTGTTATAAGTTTTATATTTTAACTATTGACTATTTCATATATTTATTTAAATTATCGCTTTTTTTATATTAAAACATACCTCAATGCTCGAGTTAACCTTCATGCAATGATTTTAAATATTTGGTCAAAAATTATATATTTTTTTATACTTCTCCAAAAATTGATTAGAAGAGCTACTGCATATGTCTTTCTTTTTTTTTTTTTATAACTCAATAATTTCAAATAATTAAAATTCCACTTGTAAATTTTAAATCTTAATTATACCTTGGAAAAAAAGTCCATTCTACCCTTCTTATTAACCTTTTGATCATTTGGTCAAGTGAATGGTGACAATCCAACACTTGGTCAAAAAAATTGATAGTACATGTCAACCTTATGATGAATAATGCATTAGCTTGTTGGGTGTTAGGTGGTAGTATTTGGTCTTGCCTTGATGAGAGGATCTTTGTTTGGATTTTACCAACATATCATGTCTCTCACTTTGTTTTCAAATATGCCAATGGATGGTGGGGGATATATATGTGTAGGGTCTATATTCTTATCAATTATGAAAGAATGTTAAAGGGGGTTAATCTTTAAGTTCACACATGTTATCGATTTCAAGCTTAAATAAATAGAAAGATCGCATGCATTAGTGATTTCAAGCTTAAATAAATAGAAAGATCGCATGCATTAGTCTGATAACTAGTATCGTGAATCACGTCTCTCTTATAACATCAAGCTAATTAGATTAATAGTGGTTGGGGTGTCTTAATCACTCTTTATATGTCTTTTATTTTAATCATTCAATGATATTCGAAATTGATTTTACTTATCTGAACTTATTCAAATCACCGTACATCAATTTTGAGTTTCAATAAAGGAGGAAGGTTGGAGTACAATGACAATCAACATAAGACTTGTAAATTTTGGAATTCAGTAATCTGATTAATTAAAAATTTGTACGATGAAAAATTTACTTTCGTGTTTTATTTTGGTTGACATTATTTTCTTATTAGTTTGTTAAAAAAAATGACAATTTTTTTTCTCATTTTTACAACCACACAAATGTGTGTGATTTTTGGTAGAAAATCTACTTTCTTTGTTAAATTTTAGGCCAAATCCATCGGTAGCTCCCTAAAGTTGGCACAAAATTTCACTTAGACACCTCAACTAGCTAATGTTAATTTTAGACACCTCAGGTAGGATTCCACTGTGTCATTTTGATACTTTTTGCTGACATGTCATGGTAAGTATAATGCACCCAAAATCAGCGCGTGAAGGGACTCTTTTTCAGACCAAAAAAATAATAATTAAAAGGTCAAAACTATTCTTCTTCCTCATTCTCTCCTCCACCACACACCATCCATTCACCAATGCTGCCACCATCGCTATTAATACAATCAAATTAATTTTTTAATTTTTTCAGTTTCGAAAATCATCACCACAACCATCGTCATCTTCTCTTCTCATTCTTATTCTTTAGATCCAACAATTACAACTTTTATTGCAATCTTTCAAGTTCAGTGTTGCACACCATTGTACATCTATCACACCCATCAAGTTAATATATGCAGATATTCATTCTAAACGGGAGGGACTACAACGTACAAATAATACATAGCATTCGTATATGTGCTCCTTTTATAGTTTATTCCTTTTGGAGGCATTGTAATATTAGATACACAATTAAAAAGCATGAAATTGATAACATACAAATTAAATCTACAACAAAAAAAATAAAATGAAAATCTGAATTTAATAAAAACCCCAAAAAGAAATTAGGGGTAAAGAGGAGGCGCCGAAAAAGTTCGGAAGAATGAGGAAGAAGGGGTGGGATAGTTTGGTGGGGTTTTAGAAACTAAATGCTTTTATTTATTATTTTTGGCTGAAAATTAATTTTTCCTTATAATGTATTTTTAAAGTGTTATTTTGTACTTAAATATCACATGTCTTTCCTTAATTAGCCATTATATTACATTATTCGCGAGTGTGTTACACGCGCAATGTAATTTTAGTGGATTGTCAAAAAAGTGTCAAACTGACACAACGGGATCCTACATGAGGTGTCTAAAATGAACATCGTCCAGTTGGGGTGTCTAAGTGAAATTTCATGCCAACTTTAGGAGGTCACCGATGAGTTTGGCCTAAATTTATACTAACAAAGAAAGTGAAACAAATATAGAGTACAGAGTATGTGATTTTAACACTCTCAATATCAAAACTCGAACTCAAGACTTTAATTGAGATTTTTTTTACTAATCCACACCTTTTGATAGTTATTTGATATGTGAGATAAAGATAATTTTGAAATAAAATTTGAGATTAACTTAATCCCATTTTTGGTGTAAGATATTAGCTAATCGATTAGGATTATTTTATCCCATCATTTATACTAAAATAACATAATTACTATCTCATATAAAAAGTGAGAAAAAATAAACTCTAAAAAAATCCTTATTTATCTCATCTCGCGTATTAAACGACCCCAATAATTTTTCCATTAACAATGTTTGGAACATTTTAGGATTTTATACTTTTGATCTATTATTTCGACTTTAATTTGAAATTTGAAAACTTTGTTAGAAAAATAGTTCAAGTGAAATGGAATTATTTATTTAATGTCTTTTTCTCCCTTCATTTATTTCTTCATGATTACTCTTTCAGTATGAATAATGTAACTCACTGTTTGTTTTTTATTTATTTAAAGAATATTGCCAGTTTCCCACTTGGCCAATTTTTTTAATGTTCAGAAAAGTACCCCATTAATTAGTTAGAGTGTGACAACAACTGATCAAAAATAAAAAAGTTGTTTGACCAAGGGAAAGGTATGTCACTGTCTTTAAAAATAAACTGATTAAAAAAAAAAAGTTGAAAAAAAATATTATAAAATTCAAATTGTGTTTGAATATATAATTTGAATAAGATAAAATATTGTAAGTGTAACATATGTGATTTGAAAAACTGATCAAAATCACTTTTTGGAAACTTAAAACTCATCTTTATAAAAAAAATAAAAAATAAAGGTCTGAAAAATACCTCAACTTTGATCGAATTTGCTGTTGCGATTAAATAGTCTAGGGAGGTAATAGGTCCTTATGAAAGTTTAGTATCGCAACAACAAATCCGATTAAAGTTGGGTATTTTTTAGACCCTTATCCCTAAAAAAAATCAAAAAGTTTAATCCATTTATAATTAAATAGTTTTTTTTATAGGAGCGTAGCACTTAGAATTAGAGGTGAATTCAGAATTTATAATAATAAATTATCAATATAATTTATAGGTAGAGTATGGAAAAGATATGATATAGGTAGATTTTATTTCTATCTTTGTAGGTACAAAGAATGTTTCGACGACTAGCTCTACAACTTTTAGTGCCATATCTTTCAAAATCAAGTTGTGTATCGTCCGATTTATAATCCCTACTACATTTGCTGTTACGATATTTAATATATTTCGTATGTTTCGAATATAGCAGGTTCCCTTTTCTTTTACTATATGAAATCCATATTTTGACACCTGAGATTCCGTAACGAGTAGGTATAGACACTCGATTAAAACAAGTATTTTTTAAGCTAAGTAGAATTACTAGAAAAATATGATAACAAATATAATAAATACAAAGCAAATGAAGCAAACAAATAATAATACACACTGAAAAATAAAAGATTACGTTATTACGAAGCAATACAACAGGAGGAGACTAGCACCTTACCTCCTCCATACAAAATGTATCAACACTTTCATATCTATCAATCTTCTACCGCCTTCAAATCATTCTATTTAGGGTCATATTCCTAATAAATTATAGTTGTGTGTACGTATTGTCTAATAATCTCTCAAGTTTATTTTTGATTTACCTGTGCGGCTGTGCCTTATCTAACTCTTACTATAACCAATCTCTCACATCTTCTTATTGACGCATGCATGTTCTTTTTACATGTTGAGATAATACATAAGCATGTCATTTTACTTGGCTTGAATGACATTTATATCTTCCAACTTTGAGCGTGTATAATTATGCACTTAATTTGTATAAAGTTAAACAAGTAGATATAAGCGTCCTATATGACAATTCATGTGAGATACATTCGAGTGAATTTGTATTACGTCATGTTGGATGCATATTAAGGTATATATGATGTATATGTTAATTTGTTCAATTTTATATAAATTTAAATGTATACTTATATACACTTAAAATTTAAAGATATAAATGTCATTTAATACTAAATTGAATGATACATTTATATATTACAACCTTATATGTTCGAACCATTTCAATTTTGTTTTTTTTTATCATATCCCACCACGTAAATTATCTCACCTGATTAATATTTGCTTAAAAATATATAATAAAAAATACGATAAATATTTTAAGACGGAGAAAATATGTGTGTGGGGTTCAAACATTGGGGTTGTATCTCATTGAAGTGGGTGCCAATTAAATGTGGCAAAAATTGAAAGAAAAGAGGAGTTAGAGGTTCTGAATCTGCAAAGCTCAAAAAATTGAGTTGACACTTGTGACAGCTAAGCGAAAAATTGATGAATTTTGGAAAGAAAATTGTATTCTTCCTCCCTCTCAAATTATTTCTGAGAAGAGCTGGAGCGTGTAGTTTTCAAGAACAATTATTATGAAGTGTAAAGTGAGCGAGGTAACTTGATAAATAAAATATCTCACATTAGTAAGGTGTGGAAAAGCGACACACCTAAATAATATGATATAGACGATAATCATAATGCTAGCATTAGTGTCCACTTATACGACTCAAATCGACGAGCTATATAATAAAATGAGAAAATAACACTCCTTTCATGAGCGAAGTAACTTGACACACTAAGTATCGCACATTAGTAGAATTCTGAGAAGGATCACACCCAAAAAGATATGATAGATATTCTATCATAATATAAACATTAATTTGAAGCAGAGCCAGGATTAAGAGTTTGCGGGTTCTAAATTTTAAGGATAGAAAGAGAAAAATATTGCAAAGAGAAAAGAGAAACTTTTGTTGATAGTGGGGTTCAAACCCACAACTCTAGTGTGGAAAGCATTTTCACGATCCCTTCCTTACCATCGAGTCGTCAATCAATTTTGTTAGAGATTCATAAGTTAATATACATATATATTTATTTAATTTTCTAATACAAGTATAAAGTCTACATAAAAGCTATTGCATTCATCCGAACCCCCACCTAGCTTTGCCCCTTTCTATTTTCACTCACGATTCAAAACAGTGTCTATATGGTAAAATGATATATATATATATATATATATATATATATAACGTATTAAAATATTTTTTAATCTTGTGATATAAAAGTTGAAATTAAATAAATAATTAATGTTATCAAAATAATTTGAAACGTGTAACTAAAATTTACGACAGATAATTTGAGTCGAAGAGAGTAGGTTTTGGTGGGGAGGAACATGACAAACTTCACATGTTCCTTTTATTCAAGTCTGATTGAGTAGTAATGTGTCAAATGGACTTTCTATTTTCATGTATGACTCATATGGCATTTTGCCCTTTCAGCCTGCCTTGTTATTGGCAAAATGTGTTTTGTGTACTTCTCTTGGTTCTTTAGAGCTCCCTCTGCATTTACCATGTGACTTGGTTTAAAACTTTTAAAAAAGAAGTGTCATTTCAATGTAGTACACTTCTTGTATAATGGACTTTCAAAGTTGTAGTACAAAGATCATACACATTTTTTCGTTCGGTATTTGATATTTACTTTAGAATTCAATTAATTAAGATTCACGTTTCATTTCAAAAGCGATCGAAAATTTCTACGACAAATTACTTCAAACCCTTTGAGTTGACAACGGATTAACACCCTACGACGTCCCCACACTATTGTGATAGGAGCATGACGACTTCATATTTGATATTTATAGCTAGTATTAATAAATTGAGGAGTATTTACAACCACATTTATTTTCTCCATAAATACTTTTTTTATATCTCATTCAATATTCATTTTGAGATTTGACTAATAAGAATTCACACAAAAAAATCCAACTATAAAGAATAAAAAGCTCTCTATCAAAGATCGCTTCCTCATTTTATAGTGAGCAATTCAACAAAGGAGGGGAATTTTGCATACTGATTGTGTGTATATACGTGAGTAGAGAGTTGTAACAAAAGTTATGGATTCGACAAAACTCAATAATTTTAGTTCAAATCAGGGACGTATCTGGAAGGGGGGGTAAGTTGTGGTTTACGTAAACCCATGCATGCTCCTCTCTCAAAATCATATATAGTAGTGTTATACTTTTTCTTTAAAAAAAATACTTAGTTATAAATGTGTTGTTGTTGTAGTACTTAAATATAAATGTGCAAACTCACATTCAAAGTATCATATAATGCGATGATAATTGAGTTCACCTCTCTAAGTGAGTTCAGAAATTAAGTCTTATATCTGCCTTATTTCTTCTAGTCTAAAATTGAGCTACACCTCTCCAAATAGTTATTGGTAACACTTTTGGCGTTTCAATTTTTTTGTTGTTGTTTTAATCTTTCAAAATTCTCAAATATGTCATATTGGTAATTCTTATATTTATTTTAGCACTGTAAATATATATATATATATATATATACGACTTATAATTTTAAAAATTTAACGGGTTCAATGTTAAGAATCTAAAGGTCAAACCAATCAAATTTATATCGTGGATCCATTTTTCAAAATAGTGCACTCATCCTTTCGAAATCCTAGATACTCTGATTTAGACCCTATATTTGTATTTTAAAAATTATGTTAATATGTATAAGTAGATAAATAATGTATTTCAAGCCTAATAAATTAAAAAATATATGATTGAAAATATATAAATTTAAACTTTTGAATCTATCACTAAATTATACACCATTCTTGAACATGAAAAAAAGACAACAAAACGAAATTCAAGTGAATATATGTGAACTGTGAAGTTATGGTTGGTCCAATGTCATGGTTGGCTCAATGTTAGGCCCAATGTCATGGTTGGCCTTCAAACTTCAAATGGCTTTCTCATAGGCCCAACATGGAACAAAACGAAAGAAAAACTAGAGGTTTATACTAGGAGAAGTCCTCTTTGCTAATTTACTTGTACTCAACGTAATCTCACGAGTGGAGTCTAAATAGAGTGATGTATACATAACCTTACCCTACCTTGTGAAGGTAGAGAGTTTGTTTTCGTTAAATCCTTTGTTGGCGTAGACATATTAAAAATCAAGTATATAAAGCAAAAACAATAGAGAAAAAAAGCATGCTAAAAATAACTAAAAAGAGAACAAGTAGCAACACTAAATAATATGATAATCGAAGCAAAGGAAATAACATATACTGATAAGAGAACTAGATAACACTCAACTACCTACTAACTTTATACCCTAATCCTCAACTTTTATGTCTTTGTATCTACGGTCATGTTCTCGGTAAGCTGCAGTGACATATTCAATCTAATTACCTCCCCCAAAAATCTTTCTGATCTACCTCCACCTCTCATGATACTCACTATAGCTTTCTCACACCTCCTCGCTAGGGTATCCATGCATCTTCTCTTCACATGCACAAACCTTCTTAGTCTCACCTCCCTCATCCTGTCCACCACATAAACCACTCTCACCTTGTCCCCAATAACTTCATTCTCGATCCTATTTCTTCTAAAATACACACACGTCCATCTCAATATCCTTATTTTTGCTACGTTCATTTTTTAGACATGTGAATTTTTTTGACTAACTAATACTAAGCTTTTAATGACACATTTTTATCACACAAGACTCAAGATGCAAACTTCTATTTCATCGACCCGCTTCAATACTAAGATAACATCATCATCAGTCTCCCTCCTAATTTTATAACTAAGTATGACATAAATTGATTTATTTTTTTCATTTGAATCAGGTCTGATCAAGTGGAAGAGGTAAAACAAAAATAGTTGTGATAATTTTTTTAAAGTCATATTACATTAAAAAATTACTTGAATGAATACCTTTTAATAAATAACTAATGATTTTAGCAATACTTATCATTTATTACTATTTATAGCAATATATAACAATACTATGATAAATGTAATATGTATTAAAAATGAATTATGTATGAAATACATATGTATTATAACTGTTTTAAAATATATTATGCTTGTTTGGTAAGACATTGACACATTATATTATAAGTGTATTAAAATGTGTGATAAATGTATTATCCATCAATAAAACTTGTATTATATGTGTTTTATAAATTGTTCTCTGTAATATGTATTAAAGCTGTATTATAAATGTACTAAAAATTATCAAGTAAAAAAATATTATTGCTATAAATGGTAAATATTTTCCTAATATAGTATATTTATGTAAGTTTCCCAAAAAAATACTCTTTTTTTTAAAAATTCAATAAATATAAATCTGTTAACGAAAAAGAAACTTCATATATAACACAACAAATATATATAAAACATTTTTAAAACAAAAATATATTTTTTTTAAATCGAAAATTGAGGGTATATTGGTCATTTTTCCAAAAAAAAAGAAAAAAACTCAAGTCCCTCTTCACCAAGGTTAGAAAAACCTAAACATAAAAGGTCTCTAAAAGGACACAAACCGTTAAAACCTGCAACTTCTCCATTGAACTGAAGCAAATCTCTTAAGAAAAAAAAAATCTATAAAAAGTTCTTTAAATTCCTCTTTTTTCCGCTATTTACATGCAAAATTATTGAATTTTCCATTAAGTTGATAAATTTGTTTCATTCAATATGAAGATTGTTCGTAGAGACTTTGTTCCTGATGGCCCTGGTAGCGTAAAGGTAATTTTTTTCTCTATAATTGTTTTTTAAATCTATAATTCGAGTAATTTTCGGTGATTTTTTGAAACCCCAGATGAAGAAAACGATCAAATTGATTTGGGTATTTTTTATTTTTTATTTTCATGTATTATACAGATAATTGCAGAAGAAGCTGATGATCTATGGGTTGCTTATAATCTGATAGCTGAAGGTGATACTGTATTAGCTGTTACTGTTAGGTATTGCAATTTTGCTCAATTTCATTACTGTGAGGTCTTAGCATTATTTTGGGATAAATATGTAATTTTTATTCGTGTGCGAAAGTTTGAGAATTTGTAGAAAAACATGTTTTTACTATAAGAAGCACCTTGTTTATACTACTTCCTCACTCCGTTACAATTTGTTTGTCTGGTTTTCAATTGCCATGAGTTTAAAAAAAAGAAGTAAATAACGACTTTTGAATCTCATGGTCGTAAACTAAAGATATGTGGGATGTACGAAAATGCCCTTCAGTCTTGTGGTCTTAAATATGCTAGGTGGAAAGTTGAATGAAAGAGTTGCCAAATAAGGAAAGAGACATCGTTTTTGGAACAGACTAAAAAGGAAAGTAAGATAAACAAATTGAAACGGGGAGGGGGGGGGGGGGGTATTTGGTATCTCATCGGTGCTACAAGAATTACTAAAAAGCTAGTGTCTTGCCTTCTTTTAAAAAAAAATAATTTTGATCATGAAAGATGGAATCTTTATCTTGAATATGGATGTCACTTGCTAATTAGAATCAAATTCTGTTCATTCGGAAGGTTGGAGCTTTTCACTTTGTTTGTAACTACTTAGTTGATTCTCGACACTTGTTAATTTGATGCATGTTTCTCATCCTGTTGAGTTGATTGAGAATTATGTTTTTTGGATAACATATTAATTGCTCTCGTTCTCCAAAATGTCTAATTTCTTTATTATTAGCTAATTCTTAGAAAATGTAGTGTTCTGTGATTTGCGAAAGTAATCTATAGATAGTTAGACTCTAATCACGGGTTGTGCTAACTTCTAGTTAAATTTGTCTAAATTGGCCTGAGATGAGTTTATATGAACTATGGAATTACATGGTCAGTGAGGATTCATATATACGACCTGAACTTGCTTGGACTTAGTTGTTGTTGTTATGTTGTATGCTGAAATTGTGCATGACAAGTAACTAGAAGGAAAATGGATTTTGAGCATAGTGTGAGTCTCTACTGATTGCACAGGTTGATAATAGTATAGTTATATTTGTTGCTTAAAGCTTAGGTGAAGACTCATTTTTAATGTTGAGAGCAACTTTCTTTTGCAAATTATGCTATGTGGGTCTTTGCTGATTGTTAACACGGTTTTGCTTATCACAACACAACCTACTGGAAGCTGGTTGATTTTTGCTTGTAATTTCTTGTAGGAAGGTCCTAAGGGAAGCTGCTTCTGGAGGAAGAGATGCTGAACGAGTGAAACTGAAATTGGAAATTAAAGTTGAGGTAAGGATATATTAGATATCCAGCATTATTCAGTTGTGGGGTGTGGGCCTTGGTTAGAACTTTGTCGTAGCTTCCAGCATAAGGTGTTTTAAGAGAAATTGAAAGATAAAACTTTGAAATCAATTAACTATAGAGAAGAATCTACTAAGGATAGAGAGGAGACTTTTCTTTGTCTTCCTTTTCCAATGTGGTCGAGATGAAGGATTTTTGGGCAGTTTGATGAATTTTGAGGATTTCAATACAACCTGTGTATGAAATATACATGATAGATTGTCACATAACAATGCTCCATTTCCAACGAATCTCAATAAATGCGACGATAATTTTGTTACCATAGTAATGATGACAATTGTAATGTGACCGGAAAGTACGAAATAGATAGCGCTTTTTCTAGGGTTTTTATTTGAGTATATTCCATTCCAATGTGGTATAATATAATTAATTTGGTATTTTAGAATGTGGAGTATGACAAAGAAGGTTCTGCCTTGCGTATTCGTGGGAAGAATATTCTGGAGAATGAACATGTAAAGGTGTGTATTCTTCAACTTAATCCTTTTGGATAAATTCCTAACATTGATGCTGCAACAAAAATCTCTAATTATTTTATTGCAGATAGGGGCCTTTCACACTCTGGAAATTGAGCAACACAGACCTTTTGTGCTAAGAAAGGTACAATGATGTGTTTTGATTCTTTTCCACCTATCACTCTGTTTTCTTTTAAAATTTTTGAGGTATATTATTTGCACTTCAAAAGCTATCAAGCTGGTGATATATGTTCTTTAGGATTGCAGCTCTAACCTATATTTCTCAGACTCTTCAAATATGTCAACGGCTGCATGTCGGATTCTCCAAAAATAGTGTATTTTGGAGTATCCGACACGGTGCGGCATTGAAAGTGAAGAGTCCACGCAATTTAGGCTCTAACAAAAAATCTGTAAAGTTATTCATGTAATTTACATTATTATTATAAAACCACCGGAAAAAAAAGAAGAAGAGAACAAATTACCTTACTTTTCTTTAATAACCTTGGTATCCGGGCTAGTTTGTGCACACCTCGACCTGTTCCACCAACACAGCTACCGCCTACCGGGTAACTCTTTCCATCAAGGTTTTGACAAATAAGAAGAAATTGTCTTAGTGTATTTCGCCTCTGGTTGGGTTTGAACCTAAGGTCTTATGACTCTTAACTCACTTCATTGACCGCTAGACCATACCCCTTGGGTGCAGCTACTTGCAACTAAATTTCATTTGTCCCGCTGCTGACACCCCTTTGAGGCATCTCGTGTTCCTGTCCTTTGACGAAGTTCACACCCTGCACAAAAGGTGTACATACGATACCTCCTTGCTGTCTCTAGATGGAACAACCCTTCTACATTAATGATGATTCCACCCTGGTTATCGTCATGTCCAATTCCATGCCAAATAAGCCAAGAAATAGCTACACATTTTTCAGCAGACACCAAAAAAGGAAACCCAAAGTATACTGTCATTGATTTCTCATAAACAAGTGTACAAAAGCTATTATTAACTCCTATGTTATACATTATGTGGACTTTGGTGAGAACAACAAATACCCAATGTACTGAGGGGGCTAGTTTCTTTTCTCAGCTTGTTTCTTTGTAGTTTGAAGGATCTATGCCCCCTAGTTCGTCTAACACAGGTAGGGCTGAGGCATGATAAGATATGTGACGGTTTGTGTAGCCTAGGTAATATATACTTAAGTGATGCAACAATCTAAATTCAGGTAGGGGAAATTCTTCTCGTATACATAGGAGTACATGAAATTTGGTATAATTTCCTGATTTTTTTTCTGCATCATACAAAGTTGCTGCATAGATCAAGTATAATGAAATAAGTGTCTTTTTATTAGAGGTTAAATGAGTCATAGAAAATGAATTAGGAGATAATCATTTGTAGTTGTAGCTAGAGGTTTCTATAGGAAATTGAGGAGTATTCCAATCGAAATATAAATGCCTATAAATGTCTGGGCTAAGAATTACAGGTGAACTTGAAATTATGTGGATCAGGTACAGGCCGAATGAAATTTTCCATAATTTCTTTTACTGCTAGATTTATTACTTAGAGGGTATACACTTATCAAAATAAAATTTCTTAGAAGGTATGCGTGCTTTTGTTTAAAACTTTTGTTTATGTATAATCCTATCTATGCATGTACACTAATTATTTTGAATTTCTTTGTTTAGTAGTAACTCAAAGTGATCGTTCTTTTCCTATGTCATCTTCCCTATTATTTTTGTATATTCTATTTGTTTAGCAAATTTATGAGCATCTTGTTGTTTCAATCTTAGTCTTACCTGAACAGAGTTGATTTATACGAAAGTTTACACATATATTAATTCTGACTTGCATTATCTAATTTAGGTGGTCTGGGACTCACTGGCACGGGAGGTTCTTCGTCAAGCTTCTGGTATTTTTCACAGTGCACTTTAACAAAGTTATATTTTTATTTGTTCAAGTGTTGCCATTAACATTATCTGCAATATTAGGCATTTTAGTTCATAGCCTGACTTTTCATCCATAACTTATCAAGTTTTATAACATGTAGATACTTCTTTTTACTACATTAACATGATTATGAAACCGCTTTATAGGTGCATTATTCTTAGATAGATTGTTTCAGTCTAGGTTTGTTTTAGCCCTTATTTTGCAGAGGTTTTCTTCTCCACTCGTACACTGCAGTGAGAACATGATTATTTGTGCAATTACATGTGTGTTGCAGAGTGCTGTTGAACTGATGAGAAGTTTCCCTATATAATTGCTGATATTCAGCTGTATTGCTTCCAACATGGATATGTGTTTGTACTGCTCTTAGATTTACCGTTTCAATATGCTGAATACGGTTTTCCATTTTGATGATTCAGATCCATCTGCAAGTGCTGATCTGGCTGTGGTTCTGATGCAAGAAGGATTGGCACACATTCTTCTTATTGGTAAAAGGTAAGCTTGACAATCTCGTAGTCCTATGAATACAAGTTTTAAACAAATCTTGAGCATCTCTTTTCTTGTATTTAAACAAGATGTAATAGTAAGTCAAATGTAAATGTCAGATTTTCTATTGCGGGCTTATATGTTGAGGCTGAGTTAAGTGTTAACTAGATCGTACGGCATAATTTAACCTTATGTACTTGTTACTGTTGACTGAACAGCGTGACTATTACCCGTTCTCGTATAGAGACTTCTATACCGCGCAAGCATGGACCAGCTATTGCAGGTTATGATAAGGTAAGTCTCCTTTTGTTTCAGCTTTGTATAATTTAATTATTTTGAACATGACGTCAAGGGAAATTGTGTTCTTAATTTTGATTTGCAGGCGTTAAATAAATTCTTTGACAATGTTCTACAGGTAGACTTTTGCCAACTTTCTTGATGTTGCTTAATGTCCATAAGCAATATGTTACAGGTTCTTATTTCTGTTGCAGGCCTTTGTCAAGCATGTTGATTTCAAAGTAGTTCGCTGTGCTGTGATTGCAAGTCCAGGATTCACCAAGGTATTTTTGGTTTCTTTTTTGTATAGTTACACTTCTTAGCTAGTCATACTTTTATGCTATGTTACAAGGGGAAGAGCATGCATATCTAATTATATCTGTACTATGCATATGTTAATTCAGTTGTGATATTCAACCTTTTTTGGGTTGAATGTGCAGGATCAGTTTCATCGTCACCTGTTGTTGGAAGCCGAGAGGAAGCAACTAAGACCTATAATAGAAAATAAGTCACGCATACTTCTTGTCCATACAACCTCGGGATACAAGTATGCCCTTCTTTCTCTTTCTCTCTCTCTCCTTGCCCTTCATCCCCTCATCTGACATCTCAAAACGATACTTTGTCAATACATTTTTGTGCAAACCATATGATGTTAGATGTGCGTGCTAGTCTAGAACTGACTAATATGTTGCAATTACATTTTTGTGTACACAATTCTCTCGTCAGTACTGCTATTTTAGTACAAATCACCTTTATTATGTGTCTATTTGTAGTTGATATGTAAGAGTTCAATTATTATCCAGCACGGGTGTTTAAGCCCGAGAGTTGTTTTTTCCTGGTTTACAGACATAGTTTGAAAGAGGTTATGGATGCCCCAAATGTAATGAGTATGATAAAAGATACAAAAGCTGCCAAAGAGGTACCTTATAACCCTTGCCCAACTTAATATGATCTTTAATCTTTATTCTTGTGTTTGTTCAAGTCTTTTTTCGTACTCTTTGAGAATAACAGTTTTCTTTTCTCTTCCAATCTTAATCAGGTTCAAGCCCTAAAGGATTTTTTCAACATGCTTTCAAATGTTAGGTTCTATCCTTGGTCTCAATGTTCTATTTATATTTTTCTTAATAACTTTGGATGTTTCAGATTTTTATCTATCATATGCTAAGAGTACACACAGATTGTTTGGTTTTGAATTTATTTGTTTGCTTTTTTCGGTGTTTATCTGTTATCTTGGGTTCTGTAAGAGGCCTGAGAGTTTCAAAAAAAAGTCGAGGTGTTTCACTATGCATGACGGATATCCCTGTTTAAGGAGATCAAGGTGGACTAATCTGAAATATTTCAAGATTAAGAACAGACACGTTGTGTTATGATGGGGAGCTGGTGATATTGTTATCTCTATGTGTGCCTTTTTTTCAGGCCTTTCTACCAATTGAATGCTGAAAATTCATTTGCAACCTATCTTGGTTGAATTTGTTTTCGGCAAGGATCCGTCATAATTCTCAGATATCCAATCATCAACAACTTTGAACTTCTATTAAATTTTAGGGCATCTCAGTTGTGTACTTTCATCTACTGATTTTATGTGCAATTTTACAGTAGTAATAGGAGTATCTCTCTGCAATACTTTGGCCATATTGATATGAGAGAATTTCTCATCTGATGTGCCCTCTCCTTAACTTTTTTGCAGACAGAAATACGATAAGGAAGTCTTAATTAAAAATATTTGTGCTTGATTTCCTGGTTTTAAGGATATTTAGGTCTAAAAACTAGAGTTACATTACATAATTTAGGGATGTTAGATGTAGAGGTCTTTTGCAAGAGTGAGTGCCTGTTTGAATCCCCCCGCCCTGCATATTTCATGAATTATGATATTAATTGGATATTTATGATGCCGCTTTTCATGCTTTCCGAAGTAACTAAGAAGGATAACACCTTTATTTGAAAACTTTTTTCCCTCTCTTTTTAGAACTTCTTGCAATAAATGTATGTCATGTCCTTTTTTCTGAATCTCTTAACATTTATATTAATGAGCTACCATGCATGAAGTTTACTTCCAGTTGTCAACAAGAGATCCCTGTAATGTGTTCCTTTCCCCGAAACTTATGAAAATTAAAGTTACTTTATTGGGACTTTTCTAGGATCCTGATCGTGCATGCTATGGACCAAAGCATGTTGAAGTTGCCCATGAGCGAATGGCTATTCAGACACTTCTCATTACCGACGAGCTCTTTAGGTGAGTATCTTATGGTCCCAGGTTAATGGGCTTTTACGAGCAACAAAAATGAAACTGTATATAGCTTGATACTAAATTTGCAACTTGTGGCATATTTCTAGTTCATAAGTATCTCTTTTTACGTGCTTAGCTTTTAAAATTCACATCTTTGGTTCATAGGATAATATGTAGACATGTATAACTTTTTATCTTCATATCTCAATCAATTATATATGGGTCATTTCACTCGTTCTCTGTATATATAGTTGGTTGATATTGTACATGAGAAATATCTTACTTCTTTTGATCTGTTGACAGGAGTTCTGATGTAGAAACGAGGAAAAAGTATGCTAATCTGGTCGATTCAGTCAAGGATTCAGGTGGTACTGCTCTCATTTTCTCGTCAATGCATGTTTCTGGAGAACGTGAGTATATATAGTTCCTGTTAATTTCTTTTTTCTTCCAGCATTTACATCTCTGCCTTTCCCAGTCGGAATTTATTTAGGTCGGCCCCTAGTAATGCTTTGAATCGTATTTCCCTTCCATGCACACGTTCATTGTCACATACTCACTTCAAATCTTTTTCCTTCCTACGAACACACGTTCTTTACTGCATATATGGCAAGGCTGATTAAAACAACTTTTGGTTTTCGTCACAGAACTGACACAGCTAACCGGCATTGCTGCAATCCTTCGTTTTCCTTTGCCGGAGCTGGAAGACATTGAGATGTGATGGAAGAAATGCTCGTTCATCGGTAATGAATGTTATCTGCACTGTTAAAAATGTGTCTAATTCACTTTAAAATGAAGTGAATACACAGAGGTTGTAGTAATGTTTTTCTAGCAGTGGAAGTAACATCAACTGATGTTGCGTGTCGCGTGTTGTATATTCGATTTTTTTTCGTTTTGATTATTGAAATGTAATATATCGTCGACTATCGAGGTGTACTATATCATTGTAACGATATTTTTCATCGAATATGTTGGCTTTTAGATGAAGTTTTCTGGTTTTTCACAGTTTCTCAGGTTTTATGTACTCTTTTTTCTGCTTATTTTATGCATAGTTTGGTCCCTATTATGTTGTGTTTTGTTTGTCAAATCATCAAATCTGTACATATTAGGTTTGACTATTCAGATTCGCATCGTATAACGGAAATGCTCCCAATTATTTTGCATTATTTTTTTCTTAGTTTTATTTTATATCTAGATATTTATTTTTTAAAATAAGAGTTTACACTTTGCAGAATTATTTTATTTTATTTTTTATAGGAGCACCAATAAACATGACAAGGAAAAATAATTACTTGCCGTCTTAGTAAACCAATTTCTCTACGTTATTATTTATGAAAGTAGGTTGGAAAATCATGGTGAAGGAGCTCATGCATCATAGTGGAGTCAAAAGTTTAACTAACGAGATTTAATATATAAAAATAAATAAATAATTTTGATCATGTAATTTTCAAGTAGATGAGGTTTTCACTAATGGTGTATTATTTAATTATGATAAAATGATACATATTTTTTATTTTATTTTGCACTTTTATAATTTTAAATTATTTTGTTTATTAAATACTGATACATAAATTGCATTTTGTGTATTGATATTTCTGCGTATTTGCCGGCAACAATTGTGGATTTTGCGTAGGCCCACACTACACTATTTTTTCAATTATTTAATTTCAACTCTAATGACACAATTAGGAAAAAGAAAAAATAGTATTAATAAAGTAGAACATTGATGGTAGTGACAAAACATAGTGTGAAAATATTGTTTTTGGAGGAATTTTTAAAGGTAATCACGAAAAGTGATTCAGGTAAGGTGAAATCCACGATAAACTTTATTGCAAAATTATTGGAACGTAAAAGGGCTAACTATAGTTAAACCAAGTAGAGGCGGAAATTGATTGTCTACGTGCTATCAAGCTGATTAAGAATAAGAAAATACAATATCATCCTCTTAGGGCTATTATTGAATACTGTAGATATTTATTGAATATCAGCAAAACTTCTATCAAACATATATGGAGAGGCGAATCAATGTGTTGATTTCCTAGCAAAAGAAGAATACAAATGTAATGAAGATCAAATAATTTAGGGAAATGCGTTCAAGAAGATGAAGTTCACTCTCCTAACAGACTTAAACGAGATTGCTTTTGAAAGATTGTAATCCTTTTTAGTTCATGTGTTTTGAGCATATTTTCTTGGCTCACTAGTTTTGTATATATTTATACACATTTGAATGAATTTTTTAAATAAAAATAGAAAGTTTAAACCAATGTTAATAGGTTATGTCAAATCCGTAGCTAAATAGTGGTTTTGCTTTTAAGCGGAATCTCAACCACGACTCATGAAATGAAAAAATATGTGATAGGAAGTGCTTTCAATTAAATAAATTTATACAACGTGAATCTTGAATAAATCAAATTCAAAATTCAAAATATCTGATGGTCAAACAAAAGAGATCTTGTTACTCTTAAGTCTTAACTCACTCCTAATTTTTTTAAAGATATTTTTCTCGTTTTTTCAACAACATAAAATTATAGTAATGAGATAAGATAATTGCGTATTAATTTTCACAATCTCACTCCAAACTAAGATAATATAATAGACTTCACTCCAATTTTGGATATCATTCCATTAATTAGAGTATTGACTTCAAATTTTGATAAAGGAGAAATTTGTGATAGAGAGTATTTCCCCCTTAAATAAGTGTTACGAACACAAATATGAATTAATCAACTAGTTCTAGATATCAAATGTTCTAAGAAAGGAGATTATTCTTATCCACTTTCATTGTTTCTTCATAATATGTCTTTTTAAATAACATAAGGTTATGTAGGATAAAGAGTTGTCTTTGTTCGAGGAAGTCAATTGACCTCCTCCTAAGATAGTAACTATTAATTGAGTGACCATATGAGAAATTAACTTACTAATAACCCTTTTCATTAAATTGGGAAAAGGCAACAATAATAACAATAACGCCCAATGAGATTTCACTAAGTGGGGTGTGTAGATAGAGTGTACGGAGACCTTATCACTATCTTGTGGAAATAGAGAAGTTGTTCCCGAAAGACTCTCGGTTCAAGTGCATCAAACCCAAATAAAAGAAGAAAATAATAAAGAAAGCATAACGGTTAATACGAAAAGCAACATTATAGCCTACAAGACAGAAACAATACTAACAACAAAATAACGTGATAATTGAAACACAATACCATACATATATATATATAACAAAAGCAAGGCAAAACAACACTCTAATCCTACTAACCTTCTACCCTAATACGCGACCTCTACTCCTTTCTATCTAGAGTCATGTCCTCAATTATATGAAGTTGTGTCATGTCTTATTTAATCACCTCTCCCCAATACTTTTTCGGTGTACCTCTACCCTTCTTCATGCGTACCCCCTACAACCAACCTCTGGCACCTCATCTTCACATGCCCAAACCATCCCAGTCTCGCTTCCCTTTTGTCCACAACAAAGGTCACTTTCACCTTCTCCCGAATAGCCTCATTCCTAATCATGTCTCTCCTAGTATGCCCAGACATCCATCTCAACATTCCTCCGCAACATGCATCTTTTGAGCATGTGAGTGCTTGACTGACCAACACTCACCCATATAACAAGGACAGTCTAATCAATCACTCTGTAAAACTTATCTTTAAATTTAAATAAGGTGATATCTTATTATCACACAAACCTTTATTTCATCCATGGCACACTATAATACTATGTGTGACAAATAAAGTAAGAGTAGAATTAAAGTAAATTTTGGCCAAACCAACCAACGTTGACACAATAAATCCTATGGAAAAAAACTTAGGCCTCTTGGAATATCCAACCAAAACGCGTTAATCTTGTGGGTCTGTTCTAATTTATCATTATATGGCAACTAGCCATATTTATGGAAAAGCTTGTAATAAATATATACTCTCCGTCCATTTTTAATTGTCATTATTTCCATTTTAGAGTTAAACTATAAGAAATTTGACTAATATGTTACGATGTATTTTTTCTTCATATTAATATGCGAAAAATGACAATTTATAATAGTACTTTTCATATAGTTTTTGAATATCTAAATTTTTTGTTTAAAATATCAAATTATTAATGTAATCTAATTTAACTTTGAAAATTAGTCAAATTGACTTTCGAAAAGCACAACATGACAAATAAAAGTGGACAGTGATAGTATCATTCATCCCTAACCAAAGGTTTCGGTTCGAGTCCCTTGAGTACGGAGTCACCTGGAGCGCTTTATCCTTAATGTGGCTTTTCGGCACGAATTTGGATTTATTCAAACTCCAATGTGGATATCGAATATAGGACGGAACATAAAAAATAAAAAATAATATATATATATATGCATACTAGATTTTTTAAAATTTATTATTAAATAATATAAACCCTTACAGACCAATTCTCATTTGTTATGCTGAAAAAGATCTCAACTTTTTTTCCTACCTTGGTCACTAAGCTGTTCTTTGACCTTCTCAAATGTAATAACAAAAATCTCTGAATATTTATCCAAAGATCAAAACTTTTTCTCTTTCTTGGGATTATTTGGCTTTTGCTTTGTCTTTTTTTTTGATTTATTTATCTACTTGGATTGCTTATTCAATCTTTTATCCATGGTTGCATAGTTATTTTGCTGATTACATGAACTTGTGTTCTTACTTAGATAAGATTTTGGGTTCATCTTGTTTCTTGATTTGCTATACTTGAAGTTGAACAAGTTCTTGATTTTAGTACTTTTTTGACGAGTGTTGTGTTTGATAGAAGAGGGTTTGACTTTTTCTTGATCATTTGATTGAAATAATCAAGATCTTGTTGATTTTGAGTGGCCATTATAGAGCTATGTTTGTAATTGTAAGATATTAAACTATTGGGGAACTGAAAGATTGAATTTTGGAATTAGTATCAAATGGGGAACACTTGTGTTGGACCTAGTATTTCTAGAAATAGGTTCTTGCAGTCTGTTTCAGCTGCAATGTGGCCGTCTCGGGTGCCGGATGACACTGCTTCCACCACTAATGGTGGGAGTAGTAGGGGTGGAACAGCAGAATCTGGGAAAGACCCTGATGTGGTAGTTCAAAATAGGGCACCTGAACAGATGACAATGCCTAAGTCTGAACAGAAGGAAGTGGAACCAGTGAAGAAGGAAGAGGAACCGGTAAAGCCTAAGAAGGCGGTAGAGATGAAGAGGGTAGGTAGTGCAGGACTTAAGACTGATTCTGTGTTACAGAAGAAAACAGGCAACTTAAAAGAGTTTTTCAGTATAGGTAAGAAATTAGGACAAGGACAATTTGGGACTACATTTAAATGTGTCGAAAAAGGGACAGGGAAAGAGTATGCTTGTAAATCGATTGCTAAGAGGAAGTTGTTGACAGATGATGATGTTGAAGATGTTAGAAGGGAAATTCAGATAATGCATCACTTAGCAGGGCATCCGAATGTTATATCGATAAAAGGGGCTTATGAGGATGCGGTAGCTGTTCATGTAGTTATGGAACGGTGTGCTGGAGGTGAGCTTTTCGATAGGATTATTCAGCGGGGGCATTATACAGAAAGAAAAGCAGCTGAGCTCACAAGGACTATTTTTGGAGTTGTTGAAGCTTGTCATTCGCTGAGCGTCATGCATCGTGATCTTAAGCCTGAAAATTTCCTTTTTGTTGATCAGAAGGAGGATTCACTTCTCAAAACTATTGATTTTGGATTGTCAGTTTTCTTCAAACCAGGTACTTAATTTGATTAGTTTGTAGTTACTTTGTGGAAGCTACTTTAAGATACCGTCTTGATTAATGAGTTCAATGGGCATGTAATTTATAATATAGAAAAGATGATCAATAAGAATTGACGTGTACTATTCTTGAATTTTTTGTGTTAGTTCTCGGCGTTCACAATGCAGATTCTATTGGATTTTGTCCAAGACTGTATCTTGATTTAGATGCACTTTGTTCTAATTCACTGGCATTCATATTGTATTGAACTCTCTTGACAAACCTATAGAAGGGGGGAGCCTTGGCATAATGACTAGGAGGTCACAAGTTCGAACTGCGGAAATAGCCTCTTGCAGAAATGCAGGGTATGATTGCATACAATAGACCCAGAGGCGAATCTAGGATTTTTCGAACATGGGTGCACCAAGTAGAATGTATTGAAGTGAGAATTGATCCTTCATCCTCAAGGTCAAAAGCTCAACATTTAACCATGTGGACCATTTAGACTTCTTGTAGTACGGGTGCAAGAATATAATATTATACAAAATCTTAAAAAATATACATATAAAATATCTAGTTTTACGAAAAGACCACGGGTGTGGATGCCCTTTTTTTGGGCTCTAGATTCGCCACTGAATAGACCCTTCTATTCTGGCCATTCCTTGGACCCCGCTCATAGCGGGAGCTTAGTGCACCGAGCTACCTTTTCTTTTTCTCTTGATTAACCTCTGGTGTAACCACTGATGCAATTTGAATCTTTCTCCTCTATGCTATGTTGTTCATTAGTTGCTATGTTTGGTCTCCCGAAACAGCCTATTTATTGATGTTTCCTTTTTCAGGTGAGAGATTTACTGATGTTGTTGGTAGTCCTTATTATGTTGCACCGGAAGTTCTCAAAAAACGGTATGGTCCTGAAGCTGATGTTTGGAGTGCTGGTGTGATTGTGTACATCTTATTAAGTGGAGTGCCTCCTTTTTGGGCTGGTGAGATTTGAAGATACTTGTTTTCTTTTCTTTATTCTGCAATTTGATATGTTCACTTCTGCAAATTTTACATTTCCATTAATATCCTAGAGGAAAATACGGGTTGTGTTATTTTAGCCGAAAAAAGATGATATGATATTCTCAAAGCTCGAGGGAAATTTTCTCCGGGACAAGGAGAAGGATTTAAGAACTCCTGGGTTGAATACTCCATATCCTGGGACATTAAATCGTGGTGCTAGCGCTATCATAATCATATTACCATTTAGTCGATAGGATCCTATCACAAGATTCCCTTCATGCATAGTGTTGGGCAAATAATATTTTCAACTCAGTGTGATATAGTCTGCTTTGGGCCAAACCTACTCGATTTTTCCCAAAAAATCTCACCCTATTAAGACTATCCCTACACCTTATATGTAGCTTCTCAATCTTTTCACCTTCCAATGGACTTTGATCGTACACCCAACAGTTTCCCCCTTGAACTAAGTTTCACACGGTCCATCACTACAATCCAGGATCTCCTCCTTTAATTAAGTACCATGAATCCCATCACCACAATCCACGAGTCAATTTTCAAGTTACACTGTGTGCCACCCCGCATGACCGAGGATTTATGGCCACTGGAGCCCAAAGCTAGCTTCTTATTGTGCGCCTGCTTCTCCAAGCTACCTTTGGCGTGATAAAGGTAGTAAACTGAGTCCCACGCCATCACAGAGTCATCTCCATACTCATCTCGTCGAACCATTGATTCTAATACCAACTATCAGGCTATGCCAATCCAATGATAATTCTAAAACTGTATTATATTTCCCCAAAAGGCCTATGTCCTAACTGAATTATGAGTATCCCTACACCTTGAATGTAGCTTCTCAATATTTTGTTCTCACACCTGACACATAATGTATCGTAATTTTCCAAAATGGATGAAATAGACTAAAATAGTCAAAAGAATCTAAATTTAATACTCATTTTGTCCATTTTTACTCATGTAGTATTGACTTGACACACCCCTCAAGGAGCAATAAATAGAATGCTGAATTTATTGTATTACTCTTTGAATATAATAAATTTAATATTTTGTAAAATGCATTGAGAAATAACTATAGTTAATAACAAGGATAAAAGAACCAAGTGATAAATCATCTCTTAATTTTTTAAACTAAATAAAAAAAAATGAACATTTATTTTTAATATAGTAGACATGTAAAAATGAACGGAGGGAGTAGTTTTGTTCCAACTGTTGCTTACTATTTAAGGGCAGTTTACAAAAGATCAGCTGAAATTTCCATAGTCTATGCTGCCTTTGTGTTGGCGTTGAGGGCAATCACCTGAAAATCGGGAACTTCCTTTATAAGCACACGTTTCAAAGAAAAAGAATAAGTGCATATTCAAAATATGATCTATTTTCATAAACTATACCAGTTTTGTTAGCAAGGGAAGTATAGTGAAAAAGGAAAATGGAAAAGGTTTATGGAAACCAAATGCTGCTCTTCCAATGATGTCTTATCTTTTTCTATGATTTCTCTTTACTAATATATACTATCATACAGAAAATGAGCAAGGAATATTTGAACAAGTCCTGCATGGAGATCTTGACTTCTCATCAGATCCATGGCCTAGTATTTCAGAAGATGCAAAAGACTTAGTCAGGGGAATGCTTGTTCGAGATCCCAGAAAACGTTTAACTGCTCATGAAGTCTTGTGTAAGTATTCTTGACAGAATGTCTTATCTGATATTTGAGTTTAACAAGTCTACCTGTTTAAATGATGGTGGGTTAAATTTTAGTAGTGGGAAATGGTTTCAAATTTCTACATGGGTTATTCACATATGCTAACTATAAAGCTTCTTATAGGCTGAGTGATCAGGATTCAGATTTTCTCCTCCCCCAGCCAAAATTGCGACAAGGACCCAAACTATCTGGGGTTGGTTATATGAATACTATTCCCGCCGTTTCTACTTGTTTGTCTTACTTTCCTTTTTAGTCTCTTTGAAAAAGAATGATTCTTTCCCTTTATAGCAACACTTCAATTCTAACTTTTTAATGGCATGTTTAAGACCACAAGATTCAGAAGTCTTCTCTACTTGCTTAAACTTTGTGCTAAGTCAAAGCAGATAACAAATGGAAACAAAGGGAGTACATCACTGTGCTCTAATTTCTCATGTTTTGTTCCAATACTGAATACTCAATAATCTCCTACTATGATATGTTCTATTTCATAATTGATCATGTAATAGTGCTAATGTAATGGAGAAAGTTAAAACTCTAGCCTTGTGGTTAATATTTTGTATTGCCTAGAATCCTATGAAATGAATTTAATCCTTCCTATTGCACAAATTTTCCTCAAGATAAGAATTTGGATAAAATTTACTGAGTGATTTTGATACCTCCGTAGGCCATCGTTGGGTTCAAGTTGATGGTGTGGCTCCAGATAAGCCTCTGGATTCTGCAGTTCTAAGTCGAATGAAACAATTTTCTGCAATGAACAAGCTCAAGAAGATGGCTTTGAGAGTGAGTCTGTAGATTCACAAACACGTCCAAGAATCATACAAACTATGGATTGAAACTAGTCTGCTAAATATTGTGAGTCACACATCTCTTGCAGGTCATTGCTGAAAGCCTGTCTGAAGAAGAAATTGCCGGTCTGAAAGAAATGTTCAAGATGATTGATACAGACAATAGTGGTCAAATAACTTTTGAGGAGCTCAAAGTTGGTTTAAAAAGAGTAGGCGCTAATCTCAAGGAATCTGAGATCTATGATCTTATGCAAGCAGTAAGTGATCTTATTTCAAGAACCTTCATGGGTAGAATCATCTAAATCTAAATAAGCTAATCAATATCCCAACTTAAATAAGATTTTGATCGCGCAATAAGAGCGAAGAAACATGATTTATGTGTTTGGGGGACAGCAAAAATGGGAGGAAGTGTTTTAGATCCTACAATATTAGTTTCATGTGTTCCTCCAAACGTTCCTCACGAAAGATCACTGCTAATTTCTCAATGCCATTTGTATCATGTGAAGAAAATGTGTACACCGGAGACAAATAACAAAGATGTATGCCTATGTCATAATGATAATGAAAATAATTAGTTAATTACTTACTCAACCTCTTCTTTACCCAAAGGAAGTAACAAAATGAACACGTGAAAAACTGTATTTCTTATGTTTTTGCTAAGAGGAATTGTAAAAATATGGTATCCAATATTTCCTTAATGCTGATGAAATATATTGTCACCATTTTAAACGGAAGACCCACATAGAAACTTAAAAATTCCCTTGTTTCCTACTTATATTTTTGGTCCAAGGAAATTATTTGTGTATATGTAGTAGTTGGATAGATTGTTGAGAATTACAATAACAACTAGCCTCAATTAGTGAATTTCACCTGACGGATATATTTGGGAGTTTGATTGCTAAAAGGTGAAGGAGATTGTGTGAAGCTAATATTAGTCAATTGGAAATAAAAATTGTGCTCGTGAGCTTACATTTGATCTAGTCGATGTGGGCAAGAAGTAAGACAGAACGATTTGGCCTTTGAATATCCTCTTTTCTCTGTGTTGGTTTCTAATTGTATAATCTTAAATCTTAAGATTCATTTAGCCTCATGACATTCTTACATCTCATGCTCAACCAAATGATAGTGACCTCATGTAACTCCTCGTTTTGTCTGAAATTGCAGGCAGATGTTGATAACAGCGGCACAATTGACTATGGGGAATTTATCGCTGCAACATTACATTTCAATAAAATTGAAAGAGAAGATCATCTATTTGCTGCTTTCTCTTACTTTGATAAAGATGGAAGTGGCTACATCACCGCAGATGAGCTTCAACAAGCTTGTGAGGAATTTGGCATCGGTGACGTCCATCTGGAAGATATGATCAGAGATGCTGATCAGGACAATGTAAGTTCTACTTTTGCTCTCCTTGATTTTAATATGAAATGGCATACATGATCTGCCAGTTTTAACTCTGAGAATGATCTTTAATCGGAATTAAAAGGACATGTCCTTTTCTAAAGTTCGGCTAGTTCATATCAAGAATCTAACTCTTCTTTGTTTCTTCGCCAGAAAAATTCATAGTTCATTCTACTACTTCCTTAGCTACTTACTAAAAATGTTCAAAAGGCAGTATGGTATTTGTTGGCATTTGTGAATGACTTAATCGAAATCATCACTTTAGTTTGAAGGATATGCAGTAATGACTTCTTTGTATGATGTTACCATAAAATGATGATGCTTATACGAGCAAAGACGAACTTCTTTAGTGTGTAATTTTCATTCATGGTAAAAATTTGAGTTTTCTTCTAATTTTTTTTCAGGATGGGCGCATTGATTACAATGAGTTTGTCGCGATGATGCAAAAGGGACATCCAGCGAGTGGTGGTGGCAAGAAAGGTCTAGAACACAGTTTCAGCACCGGATTTAGAGACGCTCTAAAACTTTAGAGAGCCTTTGCCTTTCATCCCCCTCCTTTAGTTTTGTTGTATAGTAGAAACTAGTGCTTGCCAAAGCAACAACCTTGCTTTTTCAATGCACATCAGTAACATTTTTCCCAGTTTTACAAAATTTTCTCAACATTTGCTTCTGCAGTACTAGTGTTTATTGATACTGTCAATATGTTGCATAGCAAGAAACTTGTGTCACATAATTACGCGACGTTTCAACTTTGCACCTATAGAATGTTGAAGTATAATATGTATCGATGAGCTAGTACAACTCGATTCTTTTCTCTAAGTTGCTTATTTTAGATCGCGATTAATTGTATATTTGTGATCAAGGATAGTAACACTGAGCTACTGCAGGTGTGTATTTGATCTGCTATATTTTACACCACAGGTATTTACTCCTTAAACTTCGTATTAAGTCAAAACCAGACAAATAAATTGAAACGGAGAGTGTAGTAAATATATGGTGTGAAGTGAACCATACAATATGTGTCTAAAATTACAAGTTTCAAATCCAATAAAACAGTGGGGGAGCAAGCAATGTGCAATGAGTGAAGTTCCCATGCTTCAATATTCCAACTCCTAAATATAATCATTTTCTTTGAAAACAACTCCCACCCAAACCCCTAAATAAGAAGTAAGCAAGGTTAGGACGGATCTAGAAGGTTGGTTACAGATTTTACGTGAACTTAATAATAATTTTTACTCAAATTTATAATTGGAAAATCCATTAATTATTTAAAAATATGTAATTGTGAATCAAATAATTATCGATGTAATTTTAAATTCTGAATTCATCTGGAAAGAGAGAAGAGGCAAATGATATTAGCATGTTGTGTGTCTAGCAAGCTCTACTATATTTATTGAATAAGAACAGTCAAATAGGGCCATTATGATGTCCCATGTGCTATTGACTTAGGGTTGTTAGGGCCAACAAATGAACTAAAAGTAGTTTTACAAGAAAGGTTTATGAATATTATTTACGATTACGATGAAATGGTTGAAATTCCTTATATTTTACTTAAAAATTTTGAGTTTGATCAATAAAAGTGTGTATAAGCCCCTTGGAGTTGGTGCTTTACCTTCCCTGCGGGTCCAATTCGACATAAATTAAGATTAGTTAAACTAGTGAATTTCGGATGACCTTTTTTGTGACTCTTGTGGTTCATGCCAAGATTAATTAAACTACAGACTCTATTTGTCTTAATTTATGTGATATTATTTGATTTTAAGGGGAAAAAAAGTACTTTTGAAATTTGAGGTTTAACACAAGTCATAGATATTCGTGTGAATTATCTCATTAAGGGTAAGATTGACATTTTACAGTTAAATAGTTACTAAATATAAAAACGTGTCATTTTTTTTATTAAAAAAAACTGACTAAAAAGAAAAATATATCACATAAATTGAAAGTCTGAGACAAAAAAAAAAGTAATTATTAAAAGGACTTGAATTAAAAATCTTTTCTTTGATCGACCAAGAGCCTGTTTGAATTGACTTAAAAAAAGTAACTTTTGAGTCAAAAATAAAAAGTCAAACTGAAATGACTTTTAAGTCAAAAAATAAAAAGTAGGGGGAGACCTACTTTTGGTTTCTAACTTATGTTAAGCCATTTTTTACCTCGTCAAACACTTCGTAACTTATTTTAAATTATTTTTTATATTTGTCAAACGCTTCCAAAAGTCAAAAACTGATTTAAAAGTAGGTTTGACCAACTTCTAAGTCAATCCAAACGAGCTCTAAGAAGTCAAAGAGATTCAACATCTACATCTACTATATATATACATAAAAACAAGACATAATATATAAACGTATTCTTTAACTTGACTTCAACTGACTATACCCTTCAATTTTAAATATATACAAATAAACACTTAAACGATAATAAAATTAAATGACTAGACGCACGCATCACATCATTACAATTAGGATAAGTCAATCTCCAACACCAACCCCTCCACCAAAGCAAATAGAGATAGCAAGGAAAAGTTACGCACTTGACAAGGACTTGTAAATTTAAAAATTATGATGATTACTTAGTCAAGGAATAAATAAGTAAGTATATGAATAAAAAAATTAAAGATTGTATATACCAACCATTTAACATTTAAAAGGCATAGATGGTGATGGAATTTTTATTTTTACAAGAGAAAATATGTGGCAGAAAATAAATGTATCATCACCACCCGAAAAATGATATATAAAACATTTAATAATCAATTTTATCCCACATTAATCTATTTTCATGTTAATTCTTTAATATATATATTTCCCTAAAAACTTGGTCCAATATTAATACTAAGTCAATTTTTTTTAAGTAAAGAACATTTACAATATGTCACACCAATCTTTTTCTTTATTTCGTATTTGATATGTGGTGTTTGTTTTGGGATATTGAGTAATTTAGGTTTAAATTACGTAAGGCTCATTAAAAAAGAAACACTTCTTATCAAAATTGTTTTCTTTTTTAATACGGAAAAGAGCCAAAAATATCGTTGAACTATTCGAAAAGATTCAAATATACCAATCATTCACCTATTGGGTTAAAAATACCCCTCAGTTCACCTTTTTGGTCCATTTTTACCCTTAAAATTAACATCCTTTTATTTTTTAATTATTTTTATTACGTGGCATCTTCCTATTGAATAAAACTAAATTCCAACCCATTAGATTGAATAAAACTAAATTCCAACCCATTAGATTGAATAAAACTAAATTCCAACTCAAAAAGTAAAGGATGCTTCTTCTTGTAGTAGATGGGTGGTTCTGAAATAGCTTTAGTGAGAAAGAGAGATGTTTTTTTTAAAGGGTCGTTTGGGTCATGGAGCTATAGATATGGGTCGGGGCGGATCAAGGAAAAACTAATGGGTCGGAATTTAATTTCATCCAATAGGAAGATGCCACATAACAAACATTAATAAAATTAATTAAAAAATAAAAGGGTGTTAGTTTTAAGGGTAAAAATGGATCAAAAAGGTGAACTGAGGGGTATTTTTAACCTAATAGGTGAATGAGGGGTATATTTGAGCCTTTTCGAATAGTTCAAAGGTATTTTTGACCCTTTTCCATTTTTAATATTCAAACACAAAATCTCTGATAATTAATAAAAGAATCTTATTATTTTTTGGCATAACTTTCTAGTGTTGTCACACCATATCTATAGGAATTCTTGATGAAATTTGTTTGTCTTTTCTACTTATTATTGTCAATGGTTGCTTAATTAATGTGAAATAACACACATAGTATATTGGATATAATTTTTTCACCTTTAGTTAGAGTTGAATTCGCATCATGAGAAATAGAGATGAATTTTGGAAAAATTAAACCACTTCATCCTTTAATTGGTGTGGTAATTATATTATCTTTTTAAGGTAGATATAAAATTTGCGTATATTTTATCTTCTTTAAATTAGATAACTATATTATTTATATAAAAATGGTTACTACTTACTACTAAGCTACCACTTAATTTTAAGATAAAGTTCGACCATTCAAATTTTAAAAATAATGATGATTACTTAGTCAACGAATAAATTAATAAATAAAGATTATACCAACCATTTAACATTTAAAAAGCATGGTTGATAACATTGGAATGTTTACAAATTACAAAAAAAAAATGTGGTGGAGAAAATAAAAGTGGCCCTGTAAATGCTCCATTCTAACAACCTCAACTTTATATAAATTTTAATCCTATGATATCATGTTTTTTTGTTTTCTTTGGGATGGTTAATTAAGTGAGTTGAGATTATTAATTTTTGGGTGTATCGTGAGTTTTTAGTCATCATTTGAAAAGTAGTAGAAAAATAGAAATGCCGAACTAACGATAATACTCAAGGGTCATTTGGTAGCTGGTTAGGATAAATATTATATATGTATTAGATTCTGTATAAGTAATATTATATTTGATAATTGATTAGGATTATGTATAAAATTAATTTAATGTTTTGATATTTTGTAATTTAGAAACCTTATACCTAATATACATATAAGTTATGGGAGAATTTATGTATAATTTTATGCACACAAAAGATGAAATAACTAATACATAAGTAACTAAATAATCCTATATAACTAATCTCTTACGTAAAATAATAAATAAATTTCCACATAACTAATCTTATATCTTACTAATACTCAAACTCTAGTTAAATATCAAACAACACCTAAATTCTCGATACAAATCCATATTAAAAATTTATTAAATATGTGCAAAATGGAAACGAAGAACCTAGTTAGTATTCTAGAATTTAAAATTCACAAGGGTCGTTTAATAGGATGTATTGAATATGATATCATAATTATACTGAGATTAATAATTATAAAATTAGGTACATTGTGATAATTAGTTTTCGAGACATAATTTTATAGACTATCTAGTTTGTTGTATTAAATAAATAAAATATATTAATATTAAAACAAAAATAATATTGAGTACGAAGGATTCAAGTAAGAATAATATATCATATTATTAATATCATGATTTACTATTTATAAAAATAAAAATTACTAAAAAATTATAACCAACATAATTTTTTAATATATTAAAATTAATACATACATATTATTTTCTCTAATACTTTCTATTAAACAACTATAATTTTTATATATATATATATATTTAATTCGAATAATCCATATCCCTAGAAAAAGGTGTTTTTGTAGAACTCACGTGTGTGGATAAAAATAAATAGTCGATTATATAATATTTTCTTGGTTTCTTATAAATTCTTTTTCTTAAAGGCGGCTGCTTTTTGTTTTTATTTTCGTTTTTTTTTAAAAAAAAAAATCATCAAATTTGTTAAGCACAAATACGTTTCTCAAACATAATTGAAATAACATTTCAGAAACAAATGGAAAAAATAATAAATATATTATCATATAAATTTAATTAAATTAGATAAAATATTATTCAAGAATATTATTCTTCTACTTCAGATATCTTGGTTGAAGGATAAATAAAGTGCAGAAATTAACATGTATTTAATAATATGCTATTTATTTTAATTTATTATTCAACTTGACGAGAAAGATAATTATCAAATTAAATTAATGATCGATATGAATTCGAATATACAAGCTTCAATTTTTTAAAATAAAATTTAAAATTCAAAATTAGTATCATAAATTATAAAAGTTAATAATTTAAAATATTAAATATTATTAAAAATTATAATAAAAAATATTTTTTTAATTAGCCAAATAATAATAAATGTGAAAGTTGATAGATTCAAAGCTGTGTCTGTGCTGGAGAAGATATATATACAGCTGCATTCGTGAATTTGGATAAGTTGGAATGCCACATATTTTGTGTATTCCAAAAAGATAATATTTTTAGAATCATGATGTTTGGAATATTTTACGCGCATCCTGATTAATTTTATCGTATATTTATTATCTCTACTAATAATAAGTATTAAATAACTTTTTTAATCAAAATTATATTAATAGATTAAAAAAATATTTATAATTTTTGTCTCCGATGTCCAAAAAAGATAAAATGCAATGCACACATTTGGAAATTGGAACTATTAATTTATTTAAATACCTTAATTAGTATTCAAGCATAATTTATTTTAGTATGTTTATCATTATAAAAACATAGTATTATTCTTTTAGAAATAAATTGATTAAAAATATAGTATAACAATAACATGCTCAGTATCTTCTCGCAAAATGAGGTCTGAAAAAGATAAATACTCAGACCTTAACTCAAAGATAGCAAGATTGTTTACGATAAATTCTCATCTTAAAAGAAAAAATAGTCCAAAATAGTTCAAAAAAAAAGAGTACAAGACATAGTAGATAGTAACAAAAATGACAATTAATAACTAGGCAGTAACTACAACCAAATAATATGATAGTCGAAGTACAAGAAACAACAAATAATATCAAAATATATAGTTTTTTAAAATAGTATCTTATAAAATCGATTAGTATTTAATATTTTGTCATGACTCCTCCACTGCCGACATTTCTTTTCGAACCGCTTTAACTATTTTATACTGAAAATAACGTTTTTATTTTTCATATCAAGAATAAATTCTACGTACACTTTACTCTCCCTAAATTCTACTCATGAAATTATACGGGATATGTCGTTGTTTCGAATAAAATTGAATACTAAAGTAAGTACTTGTTGTCCACTTAATGCTGCTATAAATTAATGTCCACATACTCAAAAGAGAATTTCTTGGCAAGTTTTTCACATTTTATTTGCCTTGTCATTGATAATCCAATAATTATATTGTCACTTTTTCGTTTCTTTTTTTTTTAGTTTGGACCCAATAATAAAGGAGTGGAAGGAAAAAGAGAATTAAAAATTAAAATAGGATCATGCACCTTATGGAAAGTGTAATATTTTGCATTATACAATATAAATGGTCCATTCAGCATACTACTTTTTTTTCTTCTCTTTTTTATGACCCAAGAGGTAGAAGAAAAAAAAATATTTTCTTTAATTTCAAAATGTAAATTTGAGATTTTTAATTGAGCGCAAAGGAATCCTATCGATTCGATTAACGATGAACAAGTTTAGTTTTTTGTTATAAGTGACAATTAATCACATTTAGATCTTCTAATTATTAAGAACACTTAATAAAAGGGATTACGATTCTCGATTATTTATTTTAAATTTATGAATGTACAAGTCACCATTATTGCAAAATAAATAAATACTAATACACTCCCTCAAATTCTAACTATTATCGAGTACTTTTTTGGTAAATTAAATTTGTCTTAAAATATTTCACGTTTTAAAAAACTGAAGAATCATTTTTTTCCTTTTCAAATCTATTCATATTGCTCAAATTAATGAAAATGTGACTAAATAAGACACTTAAGAAAAAATAAATGATCGTTTTAAAAATTAATGTCAACTTCAATCGACGGTCCCAAAAAATAATAATAAGATATCTCGATAATTAAGGAAATTTGATTTTATAACTATTAATTAAACGATTATTTGAGAAATCAACTTATCCACGGAGGCAAGTTAATTCAAATATTAATTTGATCTATTTTCTAGTCATAAATAGCCCCACCATTGAGGCCATAACTTTAAATTTGTGGTCTCTATAATGCTTAAATTAAACTAGAGGTTTTATTGATATATTTTGTTAGACATCAAACCCACCACCAAATTTTTTGTGTAGAATAGTCAATAAATCATGTTTTTTTTAAAAAAATTCGGTGTCGAGTAAACTCGCTTGAAGTTATAATTTTTAATTTAGATTCATACTACATAATAAAATTCGTTCAAGTGAAATCATATTTTACGGATTTTTTTACCTTCTTATTTTCAAGATTCAAATATCGAAATGTTGTTAAAGTAAAGAAGATCTCTTATATTACATCACAATCCTTGTTGATGTCACATGCACATGTTGCACATTGTACCATCGAATTCAAATATACTTCGATATGAGACATAAATTTTATGACATGGGGATTCATCCAAAACTCTCTATATCTAGAATAATTAAACATCATTTTTAAGACAAATTTCAGTTGTTCAATCAATTATCACAATCCTTGTTAATGTCACATGCACATGTTGCATTGTACTACCAAATTCAAATATACTTTCAATATGGGACATAAATTTCAAGACACAGAGATTTATTCAAAACTCTATATATCTAGAATAATTAAGCATTATTTTTAAGACAAATTTCAATTGTTCAACCAATTATCACAATACTTGTTAATGTCACCTGCACATGTTGCATTGTACTACCGAATTCAAATATACTTTCAATATGGGACATTAATTTCACGACATAAAAATTCATTTAAAACTATAATCAGAATAATTAAACATCACTTTAAAGACAAATTCCAGCTGTTCAGCCGATTTTAAACATGTATAATAGTGAAGAATCTTAATTTGGATATAAATTCTTATTTTATGTACAACTATATATATGATTCTTGGCTTTTCTTACCGGTAATATCGACAACATTTGTTTAACATATTCAATACGTACGTTTCTTCTTTACTTTTTGTTTGTTTTGTTTTAATTATTCGGTATACAAAATTGACTGATTCAACTAATTTAGATTTATGCCTCATAAAATTCATCAAGGGTTGTTATTTTGTTCCCTAGGCCTAGACCATGTTATAAGTACTACAAATTTTTATATCTTCTTGATTTTAATTCGAGACATCTGATTATAGAATTTCAATCATCCTACCACATTCCTCGACAATACGAAACATGTTTTGTTATATTTAATACGTAGGGTTAGGTACCGGTTAACGTCCATAAGATCAATACTTTAATTGAATCCAGACATTATTTTATTTTTTAGGTTGCGTTTTTTAGTTTTGTTTATTTTTGAAAGTTTAGTTTTGTTATTTTGTTAGAAAAATCGTGTGATTTGAATAGTTTTTTTTTTTTTTTTTTAAAAAAAAGAACTTTTGTAGAAATACTTAACTTTTGAGTTGCTTTTGTTTTCTAAAATCATTTTTGGTTTTATTAACTTGAAGAAACCAAATTAATTTATTCGTATAGAGAAATATTTATTTTTCGCTTGGTGTCCGGTCCTTAATTTAGGGAATAAATACAACGTTGCCTAAGAATGACTAAATTTATTTGCAATTCTTAGTTTAGAAAGATAACATATTATGTACTTCGGGATGACTCAATTAGTTTGGAGTGGATGATCCAGGATTGATCCCCCTCAATGCCTTCTGAGTCGAGCCTGTCATATAAGGTTTGTCTAATGTGATTTACATCCTCTGTATGGTTTGTAGACTATTACACAATTGAGAGTTTATCCAGTGTGCTACAAAAGTTATAGTGACTATGGTTTATTTCATAATTTTAAAAAAAGATAACATATTATAATTATAGTAATCTTAAATGTACGTCGCATTTGTATTGTTTTTCCTTACATGTAAAGTAATTCACCAAAATGGAATAAAATAAAATAAAAACCAAAAGTCCCATTGAACAATTAATGTCTTTTTTTTTGTTTCCCGTCACATGTTTGATATCCGTTTTAATATTCGATTTATAATGCAAATTTAAGCGTTCCCTAAAAATGAAGGAATCATATTTTATTGACAATTCATAATTTTAGAAGAATATGATATGATCTTTTAAGTTTTAAGATATTTAGTAATTTTGAATGTATTATTGGATTTTTTTTCCTTAGACGTAAAATAATTTAACTAAATATGAAAAGATCAAAAACGAAAAAGAATCGCTACACAAAAATATGCTTTTTTTTTGTTTCACTCATGGTGACTGGTTTGCTCTTGAGTCTCGACGCTCCATCAATGCAAATTCACGTTGGAAAAACCTTTGTAAACCGCTTTGTACTAAAAAAATAAAAATTGTCAAACTTGTAATTAAAGATAAAAGATTTATTTCTAATTTTAGAAGGAAATAGTCTTATTTTTAGCAAATAAAAAATAATCTTGAATTTTAGAAGGATTTCATTTACCCTTTAAATGTAAACTAATTCACCAAAATAAGAAAAGAAAAGAAATAATATCCCCTTCATTGTTTGATTAAGTTTTGACTCATGAATTTAAATGAATAAAAAATATTTTTAAATTTTTTGATCTTAAACTGGAGATACGTGAAATGTATCAAAATATCTTTTCATTTGACGATTCTAAACATCTATACTTGAGCAGATGGTCTTTTGGAAACATCTTCTCTATCTTCACGTAGTAGTATAAGGTTCACATACACTTTATCTTCCCCAAACTCTATACTTATAAGGGTCTAAAAGGTACTTCAAACCCTTCTAGCTGAAAATTACTATTTATACGTGATTAAAATTATTTTTTATGTAATATATATATAGTAGATATTGAACCCCTTCGACTTGTTTGTGGTAAAAATTCTGACTCTACTACTATTCACGGAGTATTGTTGTTTTTATTGATTGTTATAAATATGTTATATCAAAAGTTGAAATTAAAAATTTACGAAAAAAAGACATTTTTTTTTAAACGAATTTATCCCCGATGATAAAAATAGTGTCTACATGCACTCTCCTCCTAAGTAGTACAAATAGAGACGTTACTTGTGATCTTTTTTTTTTCTCCACTGCCACTCTCTGCCTACAATTTCTCTCCCTTTTATCTCTCTCTGCCATTTGTTTCAAAACTAACTTCCATAATTCCTCTTAATACAACACCTAATCACTTCTAAATCTCATTTTATCTACTCTTAATCTCACAATTATCCAAGAAAGATCACTTTTTTAACCTATAGAGTCATAAAAGAGTGATCTTTATTGTATTTTCTTGATTTGGGTTTATACTTTATAGCAATCTTGGATCACTTTTTAGTCTTGAAAGGACAAAAAGTGATCTTTTTGGGTATTTTCTTGTTCTTGGGTCTGTAGGATTTTGGGGATTTGAAGTGAAAAAAAATGGTTGTTAAGTTGATGAAGTGGATGCCGTGGCCTCCACTTCTATTATCTAAGAAGTTTGAGGCCAAGATTACTGTAAATTGCCTTAAAGGTTTCAGCTTTTTGTCAGAAAAGCATGTGGGGGTCCAAGATTTTGATAGATTGAGAGTTGGAATTAAGTGGAAGGGATCAACAAAGGGGATTTCTTTGAATTTGAGCTCTTTTACTAGGAAAAGTGTAAAGAAGAATTTTACAAAAGAAGAGTCTTTAAAGGAAGATGAGGGGATTGTTGAATGGAATGAGGAGTTTTTGAGTGTTTGTAGCTTTTCAGGTTATAAAGATGGTGTGTTTCATCCTTGGGAAGTTGTGTTTACTGTGTTCAATGTGAGTTCTTGATTGCTTTTTACCTTTGATATATCCTTATGGTGTTTTATGTTTTTGGCTGTTGAGTGAAAAGGAATCCAATTATTTCTCTTGAAAAGAATTGATATAATGTTTTTTTGGCTGCTATAGCGACATGTTATTATAGAGAACATATAATATAACATAACATAACATGAGAATTGGTTTCAAGGAGATCTTGTCTGTTGTAGCGAATATGTTGTTAGAGAGGATCTCTGGTATTTGTTTTGGTTTTTGTTATCGTACATTTTGTTGTGGATGCTTGTTCTTTTTCTCAATTGTTTTTAGCATGGTTTCCTGGTTATTGTATTTGTTTTACACACTTGTCTTTTTGATTCTGCTTTACTTGAGCCGAGGGTCTATCGGAAACAACCTCTTTAACTTCATAAGGTGGGGGTAAAGGTTGTGTACGCACAATCTCTTGATAGTTGTGTACGCACAATCTCTTGATAGTTGTGTTGTGAATCCTGATCATGTCCATACAACTTTTCGGGATGATAAATTTCTTGAATTTCCTTAAATTAGGAATTTGGTTTTCTTTATTGGTTAAATTGATGCTTGGTTTTTGATTATTTGATCATGTGATTCAGTATATTGCAGCAGCATTTGTATGAGCCTGTTCAAAGGACATTTAAAAAAGAGTTGCTTGATATAATCCATCATCAATATGGTTTTTACTGAGTTTTATACCACTAGTAAACTTAGTGAGTTTAACAGTGGCAAAGCCAGAAATTTCGCCTAAAGTCCGATATATACACAATACAATTTTCCGATATGCTAATGGCTTAAACTGAGTTTTAACTTTGTTATATTGCTCTCTAAAATTTTGAAGAATGGAGATACTATTCCAAAAGCTTTTTAAGCCTTCTGGAATGTAATGATTGCCTTTTAATGGATTACACTTTTTGAGCCTGTTGGGGTCATTTATTTTGATGTTATATGGTTGATGGTGAGACCTACTATATACAACTGTACTTTTTGGAAAGGAAAAAGACATTATTGGCAGTCTCTTATTAATTAAAAATGGTAGCAATTGATTATTATTATTATTATATTTATTATTGTTGTTGTTGTTTTTGTTATTATTTATTTATTTATATATATATATATTATACTTATTTTCATTTATACTCTTATTTGGTATGATGATCAGTTGAGCTTAAATGGAATAGTAAATACTTATAGCCTATCCACCAACTTGTTTGGGACTGAAGCATGTAATTGCTGTTCTTCCATAGGCTCAACGTTGTCCTTAGCTGCATGTTTCTTTGACTGCTTTGAGCCTATCTCGTCGTACATGATAATTGCATTTTTTCTCAATCCATGGGTGTATTCCTTTACATTAATTTCTCAAATGAACTCCTTGTTTTTGTGTTCATTCGTTGTTTGTATACTCCCTTCTATGTGGTTCTCTGTGAGCAATACTTATTCATACTTCTTCTGAATCAGGGTACAAGCAAAGGACCAGATCAGAAGGTACCCGTACTTGCTGCTGCGACATTGAACCTTGCAGACTTTGCTTCATTAGCTGGAGAAAAAGAAGATGGCATTGAAATATTCGTTCCTTTGGAAGCCTCTATTGGCAGATTCAAGAGTTGCCTTTCACTCTGTGTAAGAGAAACTAAAGCATACTTTTTGTTTGCTCTCCCGTATTCCTGCAGCAATGTGAATATATCATTTGATCAGTCTTTCACATCTGCTTGTATATATATATGTGTGTGTGTGTGTGACTGTTTCCTAAAGACATGTTCATACATTTATCAACAGCTATCACTCAACCTTGTGGAATTGAGGAACACTAATGAAGCGTCAGAGAACATTCCAAAGTTTACCATGTCTGCTCCAGTATCTCCAAATCCTGGAAAGGTTTTGGTGATAGACAGAAATGAGGGTTCTTCTTTAAAAGCAGGTCTGCGGAAAGTTAAATTTTTCAAGGCATTATCTATTAGGGGACACAAGAAGGCATATCATGAAGAGGAAGGCTGCAGTGATGGAAGGAACTCAGTCAGAAGTGAGGATCCCAATTATGTATACCCAGTGGATACAGATTCACTTGATGATGATTCAGAAGATGGAGAATTGGAGGAAGGAATGGAGGATACAAGTGTTCAGAAGTCATTCAGTTATGAAACACTTGTCTATGCAAACCATGCTGGTGGATCATTTTGTTCAAACACAAGCAGCAGCGACGACGACGAGGATTTAGTCCACTACAGCCATCATATTTCAGACACAAGGCACAAGTACCCCGAGGATACAACTGCAGCACTACGAAATCAATCTGCAGAGCAGAGTTCTAAACGCAGCATTCTCCCCTGGAGAAAGAGGAAGTTGAGTTTCAGATCTCCTAAAACCAAGGGGGAGCCGTTGTTGAAGAAACATTATGGAGAGGATGGTGGAGATGATATAGACTTTGATCGTCGACAGCTTTGCTCATCTGATGAATCTTCTTCAGGGGTACGTTTCGTGCTTTCCTTGTCATGTTTGATTGTCCCAGTATCTAAATGGAATTTGCTTAGTGTCATTTATTATCTTCATTTCATAATCTAATCAATCTGCTACCTATTACTTGTACACCAATATGCCTGTCGTATTGAAGATTTACTGAGCTTGAGAGCTTCCTTTAGTAGCTTCTGTACTTGTATAGTTGTATCAAGAGTCTATATTGTTGAGGTTTTCATGTTCATGATTGAACATGTATATGTCATAACTAGTCCTCTTAGCAATGTGTGTAATTCTTGCAGTGGTACAAATCTGAGGAAGCTTCTCCAAATCGATTTTCTATCTCCGAGTTTGGAGATGACAGTTTTGCTGTGGGTAGTTGGGAGCAGAAAGAGATAATAAGCCGTGATGGACAAATGAAGCTGAAGACTCAGATATTCTTTGCTTCGATTGATCAACGAAGTGAACGAGCTGCTGGTGAAAGCGCTTGTACAGCCTTGGTTGCTGTCATAGCTGATTGGTTCCACTGCAATCCCGAGGATATGCCCATCAAATCCCAACTTGATTGTCTTATCCGGGAAGGCTCACTGCAGTGGAGGGATCTTTGTGAAAAAGAGACCTACATGGAACGTTTCCCAGATAAGCATTTTGACCTCGAGACAGTCCTGGAGGCGAAAGTGCGTCCACTCTCAGTCGTCTCCGAAAAATCATTCATTGGGTTCTTTCATCCTGAAGGAATCGAAGAAGAGGAGGGATTTGACTTCCTTGATGGTGCCATGTCTTTTGACAACATATGGGACGAGATATGTAAATCCGCTCAAGAAACTCCCGGTCATGGCGACTCCTTTGTTTACATTGTGAGTTGGAATGATCACTTCTTTATCCTCAAGGTTGAAAAAGATGCATACTATATCATCGACACACTGGGCGAGAGGCTTTTTGAGGGTTGTAACCAGGCATATATACTCAAGTTCGACAAAGACACAACAATTATGCGGTTACCTAGTGAGTCTCAACAATCAGATGATAAGCCATCTAGCGATAGAAAAGAGAAATCCGATGTCAAAGAAGCTGCTGATGAAGGCAAAATTGTCATTTGTACCAATGGCTCTGACAAAATGCAGGAAGACATGGTACCTGAAATCATTTACAGTGGTAAAGAGGCATGTAAAGAGTACATTAAGAGTTTTTTGGCAGCAATCCCTATTAGGGAGTTACAAGTTGATGTAAAGAAAGGATTGATGGCATCGACACCCCTTCATCAACGGCTACAAATTGAATTCCATTACACAACGAGCTTTAACCCAAAATTTGAGTCATCATCTACACAAGGACTGACCGCTAACAGTTTGGCCATACTACCGTCAGCATCAGAGTAAGCAACGATTGATAAAGCTTTATCAGTATATGCATAATGCTAATCATTTTTGTTCTACATATCATTTTAGGAATTTTGAATAGCTAACTGCTGTTTAGTGCCCCCTGGAGAGTCTCTTCTTTTCTGTTTTTTCTTTTGTATATAAGTGTAACTAGCTCGGTATCTTCTTCGTCTTTTATTTCTTGTACGCGGGAAATGATAATGTAAATGACTATGGAACTGTTCAAGAGTACTCAATTTTTTGTTCTCTCAAAGAGGGAAGTTGAGTTAAATGAATATATTAGTTCCATATTGCTCTTGATTATTGTTTGTTTTTCTTTATTTGAAATCATGCTTGCTCAGAATTGGAGTAAATGAAGCTTATAGCTCATTTCTAAGGAAATTTCATTGAGCAAACATAAGCAAAGTGAGTTTTTCTTGTAATCTTGTCCTTCACAACTCATGATTTCTTTTAATCAGTAAAAAGAAAGTATACTGCACCATCACATTGTGGGTACATTAGGAGAATCATTTTTCTCTAGACTTGGAGCAATAGTAAAATTGTCTACGCATGATCTATAGCCTATAGGTCACGAGTCCGAGCCGTGAAACCAATTGTTCCNGCAAAGTGAGTTTTTCTTGTAATCTTCTCCTTCACAACTCATGATTTCTTTTAATCAGTAAAAAGAAAGTATACTGCACCATCACATTGTGGGTACATTAGGA
>NC_064283.1:64686360-64698773 GCF_019186545.1 Solanum stenotomum
AGCATGGTTCCACGGATACGGTCTGTAGATACCTCTACGGATCGTAGATGCCTTTCGTGGAACCAAACTGCATAAATTTTTCATGGTCTGATTTGAGGTAGAATTTTCGGGGTGTTACATGATCGTTCAACCTCTATCGAAAGACCTGGATTTTGGATATCAGAGGCCATCACTAACTCATCAAAGCTTGAAGATCAAGAAGCAAGTGAAAAATATCCATCAGATCGAGGAGTCAATTTTCTTGTGAACATTTCTAGCGTACAAGGTCTTGTACGGTGATTCAAAATGGACATGTTGGATTCAATGGCGGAGCCAGAACTTTGACAAAGGGGTGTCAAAATATAAAGAAGTAAAATCGCGTAGAAGTCAAGGAGTGTCAATATGTGATATATATACATAAAAAAATATTTTTAGTCTAGCTACACAATGTAATTTTTTGACGGACACCCCTCAACTTCATATGGCTCCACTACTGGTTGGATTGAATATGAGCGGGTTGAAAATGGTTTAGACAATAGCGAAAAGACATAAAGTCACCATTAAAGTTATCCCAAATTTTCAAAAGACACCTTAATTATGCGGGTGTCCTATTACCCCACAAAAGTAATAAGTATCGTTGTAAAGAGACCATTTTGACCAATTTTCTCACCAACCCAAGAATTCTAATAGGAAAGTGATGCACACCCCTTTTAATTGAATTAATTTAAATATTAATAAAATGCAAATCCAAAACTAAAATATTGGCATATCTTTGCCCGTAAAGGACGCTTTCGCTGTGAAGAAACCTTACCCCTATACAAGAACCAGNCTAATGCTACCAATAAAGATACCAATGATGCATACAAACAAGGTATTGACAATAATGGGTATCCATAATTCTTGAGAGTTGCAAATAATATGAATAAAGTTACTGACTTTAGGCCTATAAGCACAGAAATTCCAACACCCATTTCAGTTCTTGACAAAAAGAATCGATTTTTAAGCCAAAAAATCAGATACAAAGTCGAAAATTCAAATGGGTTACTCCCAATTCAAGAAAATACGAGAAGGGAAAATCTTTAAGGCAAATACCCAAAAGAAAATTGAGAATCCAATGGAGTGAAAGAGGGAAAATCAAGAATACAGAGAGAGAGGCAAAACGCTTGATGAGAGGGGAAAGAATTTTTAGGAGTAGTTTGGTTGGAGTTAGGAACCTAATGAGAAAAATGAGTTAATAGTAAAACAAAAATTCATTTGAACTATTCCTTCTGTGCCATTTTATGCGACACTTTTCAGATTTCGAGATTCAAAAAAATTTATCTTTGACCGTAAGTTTTTCATCGATCTTTTAAACATTTTGAATTATCAATTAGTGTGACTTATAATATTTTTTTACCTAGTTTACAAATATATAAATTTCATTTAAAAAAATAATAATTTTCAAGAGTATAGTTCCATGGACGCTTTCGCTATGAAGAAACTTTACCCCTATACAAGAATCAGGTTCATGCCACCTACCCCCCGAAACAGCTGACCTAATAAATCTAAGACATTTAGTTGCTCCGTATTCAGAACCTCTGAAACGTATAAGCAAACTCACAAGTATTCAAGTTCTTAAAGGTATTGGTTGTGATCAATGGAAAGATGTTGACCCCATTTGATTTAGTCAATCTTCGAGAATTAAGGATGGATGATATTAAGAAATCTTACTCCCTAAACAACATTAGCAGCTTGAAAAACCTTAACACTCTCACATTGTTTTGTAGAGGTGGTCAATCACTCCCATCCCTTGAATTTGTTAATAGTTGTGACAAGCTCTAGAAATTGTGGTTAAGTGGGAGAATAAAGAAACTGCCTAATCATCTGTTTCCAAATTCTATCACAATGATGTTTCTGAGGTTCTCAGGACTGCCAGAAGATACAATGCCTATTTTGGGAATGTTGCCAAACCTAAGGAATCTCGATTTGTTTAGAGCTTNNAAGGCTGACAGTACAATATTTCTTTGCAAGCTGAACTTGCAGTATCTTTGAGGACCATAATACCCTTGATCTTTTCACTTAATGCCTAGAAACAACCATGTTGAAAGTGTTTCTTCTACTACTAGACTAGATAGATATGACCCGTGCTAACACGTGCCCAATATGTCATTTGGATGTGGTTACTTCGATATAGTTTCCTTTTTTTTTTCTTAAAAAAAATACAGCTTTCTGTTTCTTTTTGATTAAAACTGGATGTAAATTCCCAGAGGATTCTAACGGACATACATCCAATCATGGATTAATACAAAAAAAAATAGTTTGGACCAAAGAAGTTATATACTTGCAGTGTCAAAGCGTAAAAGTTAGAGAATTATAACTGTCAAGAGTTGCATTATAGTTGGTATTAGTGGTAGCACTAACCAAACATGTAGATCGGATAATTGAAGATTTAGCCACAAGTGGCATGCCTCTAATTAAAGGTTTTCATATTAATAATTGTCGAAAGCTGAAGGAGGATGAAAGACGTGAAGCGTATTTGATAATAGGAAAGCTAAATATACAAGCAAATCCCAATCGTCCTACATAACATTTCTTCATTTTATCTTTTATATAAATTAATAATATTTGTGTTAAATCAACAGAGAAGAAGTTGTCGCTTGAAGACATTCACCTTCATCAACTTGGCTTCTCCAACCATCAATCAAGTTCGATTAATATTTTTTCAGTTCCTCTTTGTCTAACTAAATTCGATAACAAGTAGCGAGGGGTACTGAATCTTCATTGGCAAACATATTTTCATTCATAACTATTTTGCCTCTCACATTTCTTTCAAATATGTTTTGAGAATTATTTTCTTTAGCCAAGAATTTTTCGAAAACAATTTCTCTATCCACAAAGATAGAGTTAAGGTCTACATACACCTCATTACTCATGGAACTTTAATTTACTGAATATATTATTGCTATTGTTATATTATATTCCTAGGGAAACATGTACATACATGGAGTACATGTTTGTTAGTAATTTTCTATTAAAAGGGGAGAAATAACTTTTCTCACTGTTGTTTTCATACTACTTTGATTAATACTTAGACATGATTATGAATAAACTTTATATATATTTTTTTTTTCTAAAAAATTACTTTCACTCACCGGGTTAAACATCATAGAACATTTTCTAAACAAATATTTTTGGAGAACAATATTTTTCTTAGAAAATCATTTAGGATGAAATATAACTTTCGTTGTACCAAACACGCCCCCATTGGTTTTTAACCAATGCATATGCCCGCAAAGAAGTAGTGCATTATATACTTATTTTCGTATTGATCGTCCAATTTTTGGCAGTCTTGCTTATATCTTGATTCTTGACTTACACTTTGTTTGGATGATTCCTATATATTATTTTATAATGTACTAGTCTTGGGCACGTGCTTTGCACGTGTATGCGTAACATATGTCATTACTTAATGTGTACTAAAAATAATAATATATAACTAAACTGCATACATACTCTTAAGTATTTTAAACCAAATTTATAGCGTACAACCATGAAATTTAAAGGTGATAGAAGGTGAATGAGATGATTATTCTAATTTCGACATTCATCAACTCGACATGTTTTTCCATCTCTCAATTTTTTTTAGCTTTTATTTGCTATTAGTATTCTTGAATTAATATTTATATTTAACCAAAATGTCATGATATAATGATTTTATACACTACTTTAATTATAACTAAATAATTGTAATAAATTTTCACCTTTAGCTCATTATTCTCTACTTTCCTATGTGTAAACTTTCTTTCCACGGTTCACAAATATGATCATTCAAGGATAAATGCACAAAAAATTAAGTTGCTATTAATTTGGGATCCTATTAAATTTAGATAATGGCTATAATTGTCTCCAAAAATCTTATATTAACTTTGTCATGGATTTACTCTTTACTATTAAAGATATTAATTTCTACACGTTAGCATTTATCTAAAACTCTTCTTATTGAAAATAAATTTGCTATTGATTTCCTATAAATATACATTAACTTTCATTTTACTTGACGTTTTTGTACATTAATGCTAAGAGAATAATGCATGTTGAATAAAACATAGCCCTTTTACAGGTATTAATATCTATCCAAAAACTTAAAATTATTTTAGTAATTCAACTTGTAACTTTGTTATTTTCTACTGTAGAACAATATACATACATATAGATAGATAGATAAAATATGAAACAACCAATTAGGTATTCTCATACTCTATTCTAATAAGTAATTTTCAAAATAAAACTATGTGGTTATATTATTTAGAAGTATGTTTTAGTATACAAAATAAATATTACATACAAAATATCCTATGTTTAAAGCAGTGAACCGAACTTGCTAAGGAAAATCTTAGTAGATTAGTTGGTTGGTTATCTGAACTTCCACCTTGTTGGAGAAGATTTGAGTCTACACATTGTAATCCTCTCCCCCATTTCCCCTTCCCCACCCCCAATTTTTGAGAAGAAAAAAAAAACTATACTTGCTAAAGATAATTTAGAGGAAATCACAAAATGATGAATTTGATTATTAATGTAAATACATAGTTGGTATTTGATTTGTACACCTTCCTCAATATTTTTCTTCTCTCTTATGGATAAATAAATTGAAGACAATGAACCTGTTATGGCCTTTGTTATACTTTCAAGTCACGCAAACCATAGAAGTTGAAGGATCAAACACATGCCTTTACAAATATACGAATAACCATGTCATTTAGATAAAAATAATACAAATTTTGTGCTTAGTAATTTATAATATAAAGATCATAAGGACTTCAAAAATCTAAAGAAAAGAGTATCATTATTAATATTAGAATAGAATAAAACCACTTAAACAAAATAGATGAAGACTAACAAAAGCAGTTCAAGCTTACATTGCAAAAATTTCTTGTTTTAGTAATATATTCTCTATCGCAAAAGGTAAACCTTAAAGTTTGTAGTTTTTCCTCTGCTAATCACATTTAACAGCAAATATTGTAGTGCTAAACTATTGTATGCATATAACAAAACCACATAATATGCATAAATTCAAGTATGATAATAAAATATCAGATTATTATTTTTAAAGCAGTGAAATTCAACTGATTAGGGGGTTAGAAAAGAACATTGCAATTAAATTTACATTTCTTTCAATAGCTAGATAAAAAGAATCCACTTCAATCACAACTATGTGATATAGGATAATGTGCATTAATTAATGAATAATGGAGGAATATTAATTTATTTAGCTTCTGTGGTTATCTTCATGCATTAGGGGGAAATGGAAGAGTTATTACACTTATTAAATATAAATGTGATTGTCCATTTGTATTCATACCATGAATATGCAGTAACTTTAATTTAAGAATCACTTGTATAGTAAATATTGTCCTTCTGTATTCATACCAATGTGCAGTTGCTTTTCTATATGAACTTGTATAGTAAATTTACATTTGTGTACAATAATGTTAAGAAATTATTGGCGGACTTAAGGAAAAGTATATATTATAATTAATGTGTATATATATTTTTGTCCATAAATATATAATAATAGTATTTAAAGAAAATGATCGTATTTATTATAATTATTAATGTGTATTTATATTTTTGTCCATACTATTATGACTTTATAGGGATATTTTTGTAATCCAACTTTTGACTTGGAAGCTTCCCACTTATAATATAACAGTGTTTTTTGTGTCTTATATGAAAAGTCATAACCTTTTCGAGAACTCACAACCCTTTGGAAAAGTCACAACTTATTGAAAAAGTCGCAATTCTTTGTAAAAGTCACAACTCTTTGGAAAAGTCACAACTCATCGAAAAATCACAACCCTTTGAAAAAAGTCACAACTCATCGAAAAAGTCAACTCGTTGAAAAAGTCAACTCGTTGAAAAAGTCACAACCTAAGTTAGGGATATTTTAGTAATTTAACATTCAAGTTAAGAGGTTATGCTTTTAAGGTAATATAGCTATAGATATAGATTATATTATATTATATGATGGTGTGTTGTATTATATTGTATTTTATCTTTTTGATGAATACAATGTTTAGTAGAATATATTATTTTTCGGTCACTACATGTTGTCACACATCGATAATTTGAAGGATAAACTACATGAAAAGTAGGATGCATGATAAATTTATTATAAAAAATATGTAGGGTAAATGATAAAACATAATTACTAGATAGTATTTATTATATTATGAAGTTATTGATGATTTAATAAACTATGAGATCTGGTAGAGGTACCTGATCCCATGAGCGACAGACATACAAGACAGACAACATGGAACAACAATAAAACCGCCACAACTGTGGTGATTGGTGAGCACAGGAAATGAGGTGCATAGTTCTCAGCCAATGGAGTTTCACTAGGCTACGTTTATCCATCTTATATTGATCACGTTGATAAGAAATAACCTAGTTTTTTGCAAACATGATTTTTGAAATGCAAAAGTCTTCTCTCTCAACATTTATCTTCTGAGCAAGGAGGTTTCCACATAAACATCCTTGTCCTTTACTTTAAGCATTACTTTCGATAATGTTCTTAACTTTGTCAAGGAACCTAGTCCATTGACCTATGGTGGACACATATAAGCTAACAACATTTAATACCCTAACTACCATTACCACAACCAATAGCATACGCTGGATTTTTCTAAGTTGTGTCACCATTTAAAGGACAAAAATGGCTCAAGAGAAAAATCAAAGAAGCCTTTTGCTACAGTCCTCCAAAAATTTCATCGATATTTTTTTTTTTGACTAATTAGCTCGTTCTTCCAAATCAATTGAAACTTGAGTTGTTAAAATTTTGATTTGGTATGTTTGGATTTTTTTAAAATAATACCGCTCCATTAAATTTAGATTGATATTATGTAATATGCACAATTAGGATTGCGGACAATTGTAATCAATTTAATGAATCCTAAATTATCTATCAATATATAATAGGAGAAGAAAAAGTGCCATGTGTCAGCACAAAAAAAAAAGAATTTTTGAATTATTAAAATTAATTTAAAATATAAAAATCTAAAAATAAAAATCAAAATTGCAATCACTAAAAAACTGTAAAAATTGCAATCACTAAAAAAACTGTCAGAATTTTTGAAAACAGATTTAATTTTTTAAAAATAGTATTTATAAATTAGTAAAACACTGATTTTTTTAATATACCACTGATTCAATATTTTAAAAAAAAACATATTTATAAACTTTTTTTAAAATTAAAACGACAATTCCATATGTCCTCAATATATAACTTTTAAATTTATTTTTTTAAAACCATTTAATGTAGGAAATATTCGATATTTTTATAAAAAAAAACAAATTTATAAACTTTGCCATATTTCTTTATTAATATTTTAAAACACAATAAGAATTTAAATGCAGTTTCAAAACTTCCTATTACATTCCAACTTATATAGAAACTCTAAAAATAAATCAACAAAATATTAATAAGATATTTTTTAAAATCTGAAATCTATCTATATATAATAGGAGAAGAAAAAGTTTCACGTGTCAGCACCACAGAAAAAGAATTTGTGAATTATTAAAATTAATTTAAAATATAAAAATCTAAAAATAAAAATAAAAATTGCAATCACTAAAAAAACTATCAGAATTTTTTAAAACAGATTTTTTTTAAAATACAATTTATAAATTAGTAAAAAACTGATTTTTTTAATATACCACTAATTCAAAATTTAAAAAAAAAAAACATATTTATAAACTTTTTTTAAAATTAAAACGACAATCCCATATGTCCTCAATATATAACTTTTAAATTTATTTTTTTAAAACCATTTAATGGAGGAAATATTCAATATTTAAATAAAAAAAAATTTATAAACTTTGCCATATTTCCTTATTAATATTTTTAAACACAACAAGAATTTAAATGCAGTTTCAAAACTTCCTATTACATTCCAACTTATATAGAAACTCTAAAAATAAATCAACAAAATATTAATAAGATATTTTTTAAAATCTGAAATCTATCTATATATAATAGGAGAAGAAAAAGTTTCACGTGTCAGCACCACAGAAAAAGAATTTGTGAATTATTAAAATTAATTTAAAATATAAAAATCTAAAAATAAAAAATAAAAATTGCAATCACTAAAAAAACTGTCAGAATTTTTTAAAACAGATTTTTTTAAAAATACAATTTATAAATTAGTAAAAAACTGATTTTTTTAATATACCACTAATTCAAAAAAAAAATTTAAAAAAACATATTTATAAACTTTTTTTTTAATTAAAACGACAATCCCATATGTCCTCAATAAATAACTTTTAAATTTATTTTTTTAAAACCATTTAATGTAGGAAATATTCGATATTTAAATAAAAAAAACAAATTCATAAACTTTTCCATATTTCCTTATTAATATTTTAAAACACAACAAGAATTTAAATGCAGTTTCAAAACTTCCTATTACATTCCAACTTATATACAAACTCTAAAAATTAATCAACAAAATATTAATAAGATATTTTTTAAAATCTGAAAATAACAATAAAGCACACGATGCATACATGTCTAATTTTGAATTCAAATTTAAACTTGCAGTAGTTATCAGATTATAAATTATTTTGAATTGATTTCTTAATTTTTTTAAAAAAATCTATATCCCTAACGCCTAAACAAAGAAACGGAAACAAAATTAGTTAGGGAAAAAAAAACTGCCTAAAATAACTGCCATGTTGCGAAAAAACAAAAATTACTGATTTTATCCCTTACAAACTGCTACTTTATTCAGGTTAAATTTAGTTTGTGTTCCCACATTCAACAACAATATCATCAAAATTTCTCTGTAAATATTTTCAAAAGATTCAAATTTGTTATCTCTGCTTAAAATTGTCATTGAATTTGCTTTCTAATTCATATGTTTTTTTTTGATGTTGCCATATGCAACAACGACATGATTCTTAAAAATCAGTACAAATGTTGTCCCACAATATATGTAGAAGTTTCATATGGTGAGTGTCTTATTTATTATTGTTATTATTATTGTAGTTATTTATTTCTATTGATTGCTAAATTAAAATTCTGGATGAAAATATTTTAGTAGATTTTTTAATTTTTTTTATTATAATGGGCTAAAGAATAAGAAAATCAAGTGCACACATTAATGGTATTTCAAAATCTTATCTATTGTAGCAACAAACTGATATGATATTAAAATTTAAATTTGAACGAAATTTGAATTGACATGAAGATTCATTCCTTCAGCGATATATACATCTTTGCAACCAAAATAACAAAATGCATAAAAAATTGTTTCTTTTTCAGTTTTTTAAATGTTAGTAACCAATTAAATAATTGCTAATTGCTAATGTTGAAAATAAAAATAAGGAAAAAATGCATAAAAAATTGAAGGATAAGACTTGTTTGAAGGTGAATTGATCTATATTCACCTACAAAATTTAAAATTATGTATTCTTCAAATGGAGATAAGATGAATATTTTTTTTGTTGTTCAAAAAATACCAAATTATTTCTCATTTAAGAAGACAGATGAAATTTTGTTGAGGATTTAAGAGATAAACATATTTCAACCCTAATAGATTCAACTATACAAATATTTCAATGGACTAATATAAGTTATTGTGATTATTATGTGCTTAACTCTTAGAACATTCAATTTTGATTTATTACATGATGCTTTATTTGAGTCGGATGTTACAAGCTTATACATAAATTGAATTGAAGTAACAATTTTTTAATTTGATATGCATGTTATTGTTGCTTCTTGGATCAAAGCGTTATGTTGTGCACTCATTCTAAACACGTTAGTGAGGACCTATTAACCATTTGTTTATTTGAGAAGAATTTATCTGATTATAGTTGCTTGATATATACAATTTACTTTTTTTTTTAAAAGTTTGTTAAACATCGACAATTATTTATTTAGCATTTATCGTATAGCGGGCTGTTTTCTCACTTTGTTACTACGTAATTGCTATAAAAAATTTTCTATCTAAAATATATGACACAATTGCTACAAAACTCATAAAGTTTTTTTGGTACAAACTAAAAGGAAACTATATGACATAAAAGTTAGTTTAAAAATTATATTTGATGAGTGCATTTAAAATTTATTTTCTTTAAATTTAATAATAATTTTGTAATTGGATATATTGTATAGAAAAATAAGATGATAATTAGATATTTTTTAACTCAATGTCCTGATATATTAACCAAATAAAATCATAGTCATAAGTTAACATAATAAAACTGCACATCGTGCGGGTACGGATACTAATTTCATTGTAACAAGCAAATAGAAAAAAAAAATTATTATGAACAAATAAAAACAAATTTTTTTTTTCACAAGTTGTGTAATTATTGTTGAAGATGCTTCAATTTTTTTTAATCTTTTGTCAATATATATTTTCCACAAGTTGTGCTGTGATTGTTGAAGTTGCTTTATTTTTTTAAGACTTTTTTCTATATGTGTTTTTCCCCAAGTTGTATAATGGTTGTTGAAGATGCTTTAATTAAAAAAAATTACCTTTTGTTTAGTGGAAAATTTCAAAAAATCTTTAATACAAAATTTAAAATTATGTATTCTTAAAATGGAGATAAGATGAATATTTTTTTTGTTGTTCAAAAAATATCAAATTATTTCTCATTTGAGAAAATCGATGAAATTTTGTTGAGGATTTAAGAGATAAACATATTTCAATCCTAATAGATTTAACTATACAAATATTTAAATGGACTAATATAAGCTATTTGCTATTATTATGTGCTTAACTTTACTCTTAGAACATTCAATTTTGATTTATTACATGATGCTTTATTTGAGTCGGATGTTACAAGCTTATATATAAATTGAATTGAAGTAACAATTTTTGAATTTGATATGCATGTTGTTGTTGCTTCTTGGATCAAAGTGGTACGTTGTGCACTCATTCTAAACACGTTAGTGAGGACCTATTAACCATTTGTTTATTTGAGACGAATTTATCTGATTATAGTTGCTTGATATATACAATTTACTTCTTCTTTTTTTAAGTTTGTTAAACATCGATAATTATTTTTTTAGCATTTATCGTATAGCGAGCTGTTTTCTCACTTTGTTACTACGTAATTGCTATAAAAGATTTTCTATCTAAAATATATGACACAATTGCTACAAAACTCATAAAGTTTTTTTGGTACAAACTAAAAGGAAACTATGACATAAAAATCAATTTCAAAAATTATATTTGTTGAGTGCATTTAAAATTTATTTTCTTTAAATTTAATAATAATTTTGTAATTGAATATATTGTATAGAAAGATAAGATGATAATTAGATATTTTTGAACTCAATATGTCGTGATGTATTTAACCAAATAAAATCACAGTCATAAGTTAAAATAATAAAACCGCGCATGTGCGGGCAACAAATTCTAATTTAATTGTAACAAGCAAATACAAAAAAATAAAATAATTATTATGAACAAATAAAAACAAATATTTTTTTCCACAAGTTGTGTAATGATTGTTGAAGATGCTTCAATTTTTTTAATCTTCTCTCAATATATATTTTTCCACAAGTTGTGCAATGATTGTTGAAGTTGCTTTAATTTTTTAAGACTTTTCTCTATATGTGTTTTTCCCCAAGTTGTATAATGGTTGTTGAAGATGCTTTAATTAAAAAAAAATCACCTTTTGTTTAGTGGAAATTTTTAAAAAAGCTTTAATACAATATTTAAAATTATGTACTCTTAAAATGGAGATAAGACGAATATTTTTTTGTTGTTCAAAAAATACCAAATTATTTCTCATTTGAGAAGACAGTTGAAATTTTGTTGAGGATTTAAGAGATAAACATATTTCAATCCTAATAGAAATATTTAAATGGACTAATATAAGTTATTGCGATTATTATGTGCTTAACTTTATTCTTAGAACATTCAATTTTAATTTATTACATGATGCTTTATTTGAGTCGGATGTTACAAGCTTATACATAAATTGAATTGAAGTAACAGTTTTTGAATATGATATGCATGTTATTGTTGATTCTTGGATCAAAGCGTTACGTTGTGCACTCATTCTAAACACGTTAGTGAGGATCTGTTAACCATTTGTTTATTTGAGAATAATTTATCTGATTATAGTTGCTTGATATATACAATTTACTTTTTTTAAAAAAGTATGTTAAAAATCGATAATTATTTTTTTAGCATTTATCGTATAGCGGGCTGTTTTCTCACTTTGTTACTACGTAATTGCTATAAAAGATTATCTATCTAAAATATATGACACAATTGTTACAAAACTCATAAAGTTTTTTTGGTACAAACTAAAAGGAAACTATGACATAAAAATTAGTTTCAAAAATTATATTTGATGAATGCATTTAAAATTTATTTTCTTTAAATCTAATAATAATTTTGTAATTGAATATATTGTATAGAAAAATAAGATGA
>NC_064283.1:64706198-64712354 GCF_019186545.1 Solanum stenotomum
AAATGTACTAACTTAAGTATCTAAACACTTCCAATCATACATTTTAAAGGACTACAGCACTGCAAGCAGAGTACTGAAGTATTCCAGTAAGCATAACACCTTCTTGATTCTCTCAAAAGCCCGAACAACCGCCTGCCAATTCTCCGGCTGTGTTTCTAGAACCTTCTTGAAATCTCTCCCAGACCCCTCCATCGCCTCGTGCCACATGTTCCTCTCCTCTATTTTCTCTTTCAATCTCCTCCCATCATCCAATTTCACAGTCAATACCCTTCCATGAAATTCAACACCATCAAACTCCACTGCCTTCATAGCTGCTTTCTCTGCAATTGGACCCTCATATTTCAAAAACCCAAAACCCATATTCTTTTCATTCCCACTATTACCCTTTATCAATATCACATTCTTTATAGCCCCAAATTGTCTAAAAAACTCAGTAACCTCCTTCTCTTTAATCCATAATGGCAAATTCCCCACAAAGATTCTTCCTTTTTCCTTATTTTCAACTCTTTTCCGCATTTCCTCATTTTTTGCTAATAGTGGTGGAGGGGTTGGGGGTGGGGGTGGGGCTGGGGGTGGTGACAGTTTCTTGGATAGCCATAGCTTGTTATGGAGATTAGGTGGTGGGGTGGAATTAAGTAGATGTTTGAGGGGTTTTTTGGTAAATATAGGAGTGTATGGAGGAGGGATTTTTTCAGGTGAGTTGGAGGAGGATTTTCTGAGGGAGGAGAAGACGGTGGCGGCGTGGTGGTTTCCGGTGAGAATGGCGGCGGAGAAGGGTGGCGGAGATGGAGAGAGGGAGAAGATGGTATCCATTATCAGTTAACTCAACTGGGGAGTGAGAACTGAGAAGACAAAGAAGAGATGAAAATTTTCAAAGGGATAATCTTGATTTTTGAGTGGTGAATGAGGGGCTAATTCTGGTGATGCTTCCAACATGATTTTCTCCATACTAAGATTTCAAACATGAGATTTCTGATTAAGGTGAAACAATTTCATTACTGCATGACAACTCATGTTGATCATTTTTTTACTGTTAATATAAAGTGATACATCATTTGTTCTGTTGATTCAACTATCTATGCCTATGACAATGAACTTCACTAAGCACTCTTTCTCACTCATTTTACTATTTGTCAATGGCATATCAAGAATTGCAAATGCAAGTGACCATGACATTTCTTCACACTTCATCTTCCTAACTAGGGGAGGAGCTAGATGAACGCAAAGGGTTTCATGTGAAACCCTTTGTTGGAAAATCATATCGTATGAATGAGAAGTTCCATTAATAAAGTTTCTGCCTCTGCCACTCTGCTAACGCCTCCCAACAAATCAAACAATGTGTGAAGACTTTTTCACTTACATTGGCATGCCCACAAACCTTTATTGTGACAAAAGATAGTCAGTCAAAATTCCCAACTCTAAATGGAAAGTGTCTCACTTGCCATGTTACCATTTCCTTCGGGTGTTGTTAATGATAACCCCCCTCCCCCCTAACACACGTACCCTCGTGTCTCTGAGCTCCTGTTCCTCGTACAAGGTGTTCTAGAAGCTGGATTCATCGACACAAAGAACATTCTTTATACGTAGAAGCCAAGATCCGGAGACACGTTTGTTTTGCCTTAGAGGACTAGTTTACTATCCGTGTAACGTGAACCATTATAAACAAGTTGTGGCCCTCTCTGCATTTGGTAGCGCGAATGCTGACACTGTTTCATTACCCTTGTCAATTTTTGGCAATAACATTGTTGATATAACACTTTCTAAGGTATTTTTGAGACTAATATTGGCACCATTGACAAGATCAAAGTAGGATTTAATGTTGATACCATACCTTGAATTTAACCCTTTAGTTACTAGCTAAAAGCAGCCTATGTCGCTTGAACTCTCCAAAAATGTTATCAATCCGTGTCAGATCTTCCAAAAAATATACTATTTTGGAAGGATCTAACTCCACTCGTCTACATTTTTGAAGAGTCCGAGCAACACAGCTAAAGTCTTGGTTGTGCGTATGAACAATACAATCTTCCCTTGGGTACGAAATGCAAGTCAATATGTACCCCTTTTCGATTAGGCTTTCATCGAGGAACGAGCCTTCAGATTGGTCTACTGAACCTGAACTCAACTGTCCTGCACAAGTTCCACAAGTACCAGCCCTGCATGAGTCCTGCATCTTCTGCAGTATCAAGAATGTATCGATCATCGGGTACTTCAATCTCGTTTTCGATACCATTAGGATCTATCAATTTCACCTTGTATAGTGCCATTGTTGAGACTTTGAACTTGGAGAAAGAATTCAAGCCAAATGTTTTGGAAATGCTCTTCAAAGAACCTAGAACATGATTGATTTAACGTATAGTCACTAAACTTTATCGACTATAAACAAAACAATAGTTTTGTGAGGGTACTAATACTTTAACATGATGAAAAATAGTCTTCTTACTTTATCGTTATATAGAGGATAAAGTTCAGTAACGATACGTGAAATTAACTCACCTAGAGTACATGGAGGCTTTTTGGTGAAGGCAGAGGATTTTGTAGATGGTGCACCATTGAGCAAGTAAGATGAAGTAAAGCTAATTGTTGAAACATAAAATGATTTGGTTAATTAGACTAAATTAATCTATTAGCATTATAAATCAAGATCTAACAAATAATTGTTGATGTGTAATATGTCCAGTGAAATTTCACTAAATGGGGTTTGAAGAGGATTGAGTGTTCGATTATTTCTAAAGTACATATCAAGATCAACGCAAATAAATAAAAATTGGCAAGAGAAAGTTAAATAATACAATTCATACCATACATAAATTCAAAGCTATAATTGATGAGTAGAGAAAATATGAACCTGTGAAGATGATAATTTTGAGGAGCAAAGCTACAATTCCTGTTCGCTGACACTCTTCTAGATATCTGTATTTTTATATTATATAGTCTGAATTCTACTAATAACTAATAAAAACAAACAAAAACAAAAAGAAAACTCATTCATTTAAACTGTTGAAGTGGCAAAGAAGCAAAACAAAACAACAAAAAAGCTATCTTGATCTAAGTGGGGTCTTTGTGGTTTATATTAGAATAATTAAGGATATGTACGATGGAGCTAAAATTCAGATAAAAGTAGTAAGAGGTGATTCAAAACACTTGTTGTAATGGACGAATTGCTGTGTTGTGATATATGTTATTCGTAGATGACATAGTATTAATCGACGAGACGCGTGTGAAATTACACTAGATATGTTGTTTAATAATACTTGTGGTCACTGTTATAAGTCATTGAAACACCCTCTTACAGAAATACAAAGTTCACTGGTCTATAACATACTCAATGTAGTCCAACCCATACTAAAATTCCGCAAATAACACGAGTTCAGTGCATCGAGCTGCCTTCTTATTCTATTGCAACACAAAGATAAAGGGTGGAATAATACTTAGCTGCTTTTTAAGAATAACAGAATCTTGATACACAAAAAATACAGTTTCTCTACATGCTTAGGCTATAAAATAGTTAAGATTTTTTGTGTCAACACAATCCTAAAATCAAAATTCAAACATTTTATATTATAAGAGTATATCAGGAGAGCAAGCTTCTACTAAATAAAAAGAACCAAAAATCTCAATCAACAAGTATTATGTGTAATCGAAAGTTAAGACAAACAGCCAATCATCAATAGTTAATTGGTCTTGCAACTGCAGTCAATCGATCAGGAACGATCGTTGGCACTCGACAGAATCACGGAACTAACTCCAACTTTTGGGGAAGACAGACGATCCTTCGACCATTCCTCTAAAGCTTTACGGTGCAGAGCATTCATTCGTATGTATGGCCGTTTTTCTTTGATCAACTTCTCAGCATTTTTCCAGTCTTCTGCTAGACCAAGAGCAACTAACAGTGCGCACATGACTGCAACACTCCTTCCATGACCTAGAGGAAACAAATCAAGAATTTACAATGAAATATCAGTGACGCGTTTTATGTTCATTGCAATGATCTATTGAAGCATCAAAGAAACTGATAAGGAAGTTAAGCTCTTCAAGACAGTTTCCTACAGGCATTGCTGTTGATTGATGCAGTTTAAGTACTCCCTCCGTTTCAATTTGTTAGTCTAGTTTTGACTTGACATGGAGTTTAAAAAAGTAAAGATGACTTTTGAATCTTGTGGTCTTAAGCAAAAGATATGTCACATATACCAAAATACTTTTAATCTTGTGGTCTTAAACTTGTCTTGTGAAAAGTTGAAATTAAAAAGTTGTCAAGAAAGAAAAGAGGCCTTCTTTTTAAAACAGACTAAAAAAAAAAGTAAACAAACAAACTGAAACAAAGAGAGTAGTAAATAAGTTGTCACTACATGCAAGAACATTTACATCTACAATCTTTATCCTAAAATGATAACTTCCCGGAAAAACTTAAGGTTTCATAGCTTTAACTATGGGCCTGCACGTTGTATCAATGGTTATTACTACGAAAATCTCACAATCAAAAGGTGGACACTTCTAATAGCAGCGTGAAACCGCTCATATAAAACTCTTAAAACAAACACAGAGAGAAGCCTGCAGATTTGTTTTAATAGAGATCCTTAATCATCACTTTTTTTATGACCGTGGTGTCCTGGGTCAACTTTTGTGCACCTCGACTAATTCCACGGGATACCTGTCTCGTTTGACCAACAACAAGTACTAGATAACTTTGTCCACCAAGGCTAGGACAAATGGGAAGAAAACTCACCTAGTGTTTTAAGTCTATGCTGAGATTTGAAACCTAAAACCTTATGGTTCTCAATCCACTTCATTGGTCACTAGGTCACCCTTGGATGCATACTTAATCATCACATTATTTGGCAGCAAAGAGTATTTTAATAAGGCTCTGCACATTGACCTCTTGTTTGTAAGGCTGATTGGTATCTATCAGTCAAACCCTAGCCTAAGGAACTGTACTTTCATAACCAAAACTGGTTTTCATAATGTAAACTACCAGTCGCAGAGTGCAATCAATTTTCTGTTACCTTTTCTCAAAGAAAAAACCTGCAAGTTGTATAGACGATCTATTTATAGAAATGCATGTTTACAAATCGAAGTGTAAATACAACAGCTAATGTAGCTATGCAATAATATGGGATTGTCTTTAACGATCTCAAAAGCACCACTTGCTGCTAATAAGTAGCCAAAATTTCCCAGTGGAGTCAAAGCAATCACAAGTTTAGCATGGTACACTAGTTCCTGTCTAGTTCCAACAATTGGGATGGACCATCTGAGGATTACCACTTCATTTTGTCCTCTCTTTAAACTCCTCCGTCAAAAATCAAAAGAATAGGTTGCTATATATTTTAGACAACCTTCACGTCATGAGTTAGGCTTAAGGTCCATTTTGTTAACCATTATCAATATGCTATGACTAACCGACATGGTACCTATGAGAATACACAAAATTTTATCAAATATTCATCTTCTATGGTGTCAAATCTTCAAGGCATGACCCAAAGTGTTACTAGGCTTCTGTTTAAAGAACCACTCAAAGTAGTATAGCATTTATGTCTATATGGAAGCAGTTTAAAAAACTAAAGCAAGTTAGTAACAACCATATTTTCTAAGACTTGAAGAACATCATAAAAAATGATCACCTAATAACTACCGTAAGTTTAATATTGGGAAAAAAAACAAATGGACGATTTTACAATTGCTTTGGATATTCCTAAACCAAGCCTACCATTCGTAAATCACACCAGGAGCTCACATATATGGATAAGTCACCTTATAGATTAGTCAATTTGGCCCAAGACAACTCATGCTTTCCCTATGGAAAATGGATATAGACTGCTAGCTTTCTCCTATGAAATATCAGTTGAGAAGTTCTATGATTTTCAGTAATAAATACAATAGGTGAAACCAAAAATATGAACCCAAAGGAAGCAATTTAAGCAATGAATCCACTTTATCTCAATCACACACTAATGAAGGGCAGGCAAGCTAGCAACAACTGAAACTTTTACTCCTTCCATCCCAATTCAAGTGTCTTACATTCCTTTTTGGTCTATCCTAAACAGAGTGTCTCTTTCTATATATAGTAAGTTTTTCAATTCCAACATTTGACATGGCAAGTTTAAAACCACAAGATTTAAAGGACCACACACATCTTTAATTTAAGACCACAAGATTCATAAG
>NC_064283.1:64712509-64761947 GCF_019186545.1 Solanum stenotomum
TGCGAAATGAAGAGTGTTACACAACATATTGGAGAAAGAACAGTAACGAAAACGAAATAATGCAATAAACGGCTACAAATACATGTATCTGAAACAAAAGTTTTAAAGTTCACAATCATACCATATGCACAATGGATGAAAACAGGTATCTTCTGAGCTCTTTTTCTACAAGCCCACTTAACAGCAACCTCTATATCAGCTGGCTGAGGTGACCTAGTATCCCAAGTTGGAATACACAAAAATGCATGATTTCCAGTAAACTCCAACATCCTAGGCATCTCACAAGTACAATCAATAATAGCAGGATTACCAGGTGGCAATTTATCAAGTGAACAAGGCCAACCCCCAACATACAACCCTTCAGAAATCTCACTATATGGAGGTTCCCCACTCTTCATTCTTCTCAAAGCTGAAAACCCCCTAACAAAATACAAGTAAGGACTAAACATAACAAGTGACCAAACTGGGAATGTCCCATCTGAGTTTTTCCCCAAAAGAATTGGAAGATCAATTGAAGGGTTAGCAGCTAATGCTACCAATAGAGATACCAATGATGCATACAAACAAGGTATTGACAATAATGGGTACCCATGATTCTTGAGAGTTGCAAATAATATGAATAAAGTTACTGACTTTAGGCCTATAAGCACAGAAATTCCAACACCCATTTCAGTTCTTGACCAAAAGAATCGATTATTAAGCCAAAACAAAGTCGAAAATTCAAATGGGTTATACCCAATTCAAGAAAATACGAGAAAGGAAAATCTTAAGGCAAATACCAAAATAAAATTGAGAATCTAATGGAGAGAAAGAGGGAAAATCAAGAAGACAGAGAGGCAAATCGCTTGATGAGAGGGGAAAGAACTTGACTTTTAGGAGTAGTTTGGTTGGAGTTAGGAACCTAATGAGAAAAATGAGTTAATTAAAACAAAAATTCATTTGAATTACTCCTTCCGTCCCGTATTATGTAATACTTTTCAGATTTTGAGATTCAAACAAATCTATTTTGACTGTAAGTTTTTCATCGATCTTTTAAATATTTTGAATTATCAATTGTGTGACTTATAATATTTTTGACCTAGTTTACAAATATATAAATTTCATTTTTAAAAAAAATAAAATTTCAAGCTCGGTTCCACGGCTCATAGATGTTTTTATGATCCGTAGGTCGTCTCGTGAACTTTAGACCTGAGAACCAATTTTCAAGAGCATGGTTCCACAGACCAACCTACGGTCCGTAGATACCTCTGCTGGCCGTAGATGCCTTTCGTGGCACCAAACTATAAAAAAATTTCATGGTCTAATTTGAGGTAGAATTTTTGAGGTGTTACATGTCTATCGAAAGATCTGAATTTTGGCTGCCAAAGGCTATATCAGAGGCCATCGCTAACTCATCAAAGCTTGAAGGTCAAGAAGCAAGGGAAAAATATCCATTAGATCAAGGAGTCAATTTTCTTGGGAACATTTCTAGCGTACAAGGTCTTGTACGACGATTCAAAATGGACATGTCGGATTGAATATGAGTGGGTTGAAAATGGATTAGATAAAAAGGAAAAGATCCCGTCAAATAAAAACAAGAGGAAGAGTACACATGCCATTATACTGGAAAACAGGAACTGTCAAAATTCTTTCTTGTTTTCATTTCTCTCTTGTAATTAAACACTCGAGATTTTAGTCCTTTTTAAGTTATTGAGTTCAAAACTAATAATATTTTAGAACATAAACTAGAAAAAGTCTTCAACTTTAACAAATATATGAAATCACATTACAACAACAAAACACGAATAAGGCTTTATAGATAGTTAGATATTATTAGTTCATTAGTCTTGTTCATTTCAATTGTTTAAATATAAGACTTGAGTTGCCTCATTGGCCAGTTGAATGTTTCCTTTACAACATTCTAAGTTTATTTCATGAGTTTTATCTTTGAGTTCTTTTATATGTTGAGTAAAATCTTCCGTTGAGTAGTAAGTCAGGTCAAGGGTTCACTTGGGGCCAGCAATGGTTCTCGAATGTCAGTCTCGCCCAGGGTGTAGACTCGGAGCGTGAAAGTAGAGACGCAAGGAGTCCAAGATAGGGAAGGGGTTGTGCACCATCAACACTTGGGAGCAATTTCGAGAAGAGTTCAAGAAGACCTTCTTCCCTAACAACGTCATCTATGAGTTCAAACACAAGTGTAGGGAATTGAAGCAAATGGGTAGCATTCGGGCATACGTGAAGGAGTTCAGCACTCCCACGCTTCAAATCCCCAACCTCATGGATGAAGACATGTTGTTCCACTTCATGTACATATTGCAAAATTGGGTCAAGATGGAGTTGGAGCGGCGACAAGTCAGGACCATCGATGAGGCTATCACCCAAGTTGAAGCTTTGACCGACTTCAAGCATAGCGGGCATGACAAGGCGAAAGGCAATGATGCAAGGAGTAGTCATACTAAAGGTGGGGGAGATCGTGACCGAGGCAAGGAGCAACAAGTACATCCTAAGCAGCACTGTTATGTTGTAATTTTACTACTTTTAGAAAAATCATTTTTTGAAATGTTCTAAGTATAAAACAATTTGAGAAAAATACTTAGAAAAGAGCGCCACTTAATTTTTAAAAGAAATTAAGAAAACTTATAATTTAAAAAAACTCAAATAGATTAAGTCTTTAAAAATTTAGAGAAAATGGGTAAGAGGTTCTCATTTACACTTCAAGAAGGTTTTTAAGGCATTTGAAGCGCCCACTAACACGCGGTTATCCTACGACTTGGTTAAAATATATTTTGAATATTTTTTAGGAAAATGATTATAAAAATAATTTACAAAATTTGATTTAACTTGGAGAAAAATAATTAAATAAAGGACACCTTTTATTTTATTTTATTTTATTTCTTAGAGAAAGGGACCTAAAATGAAACATTTGAATTAATTTACAAATGATTAAGATTTTAAGAAAAACTAAATTAATTAGAATTTATTTGAATCTCTTTTTTTTTAAAATAAATAAATAATAATTTAGACCGATTTGGTTAATTAAAGCATGAAAAATAATTAAATTAATTGAAAAAGGTTTTGACAAAAATATATTTGATTAAAATATAAATGGATATAAGCATAGATAAGAAACGAAATTTTGTCAAAATAAACTAACATAAAGAATATAGTTCATTTTTTGGGGAATTTAATTAATTAAACCAAATCATATAAAGATTAGAGTTAATACAATAAACAAATAATAATGATAAGAGAAAGAATAAAGTCAAATTTTGAGCATTCGGCCCAACCTGTCCTAATACTAAAGGTCTGCTGCGAATTACATGGGCCTTAGCCCCCGTTACATTTCCTGCTGAAACTGCTGTGGCAAATCAAGATAAAAATTTGGTCTTTTAACCCATTTTTTAGGAAAATTCACCCCACATATCTATTTAAGGCTTAATATTACAGCCTTTAGATGTACTTTTTATATATTACTACTTATAACAGTTTAATTACAAGTATTAACAGATTAGTTTTAATCTATAATTTAATTTATTTGATTTAATTAATTAGTTATTATTTTTATAATTACCTTACAATTAATAAGTAAGAGAAACAAGATAATCAATTGTCATTATCTCTTACACCATTTTAGGGATAACATTAATAGAGAATCAATTGCCATTATCTCTTACACCATTTTAGAGATTTTTTTTTCAGTTTTCACACCCCCACCCCCACGTTCCTCTTTTACATAGAACTAATTTTTTCTCTCTCACCATCTTCAACGTTCATCTTCTTCATTAAAAAAGAAAATCAGCAGAACTCACGATTGAGCCCCATGGATGTGGAAGGAAAAAAAATAAGATAACATACTTTCCTTTCTGTATGAATTTTTTGTTATGTTTGATAATTGGAAGAAGCGAATGCTTACTTGTGCCCCACTAGAAGTGGATATGCATTTGTTTTAAAATTAGCACATGTTTTAAAAATTATATGTGCAGGAAAGAATGTCAGATATGAATTTTGATTTTTTCTTTCTATTCATTTGTTCTCTATATCAACTCTTTTGTTGTCGGTAGCAGGCAACTCGAGAAGAGGCGTTGGCCAAGGTTTCTGCTCTTGAACTAGAGATAAGTGTTGCAATGCCAACAAATAATGAAATTTCGGTAAAAGATGCTTCTTCTCAGTCGAAGATTAGTCAAGCAAAGAAAACAGTTAGTCATGCAAATCAAAACGGAAAAAAGAGGAAGGTGAAAATTGTAGAAGCGACTCATTCTGTTTCAGATTCGGATTCAGATTTCGTAAGTGAGATTAAAAAGAAAAAAAAAGCAACAAATGTCGAAATTGGTCAGTCTTCAAAACCAATCAACAAGAAGAACAACAAGGAAGGAGGACTCAGAAATCCCAATTTCAAAAAAAGGCAAAAAAGTGGTTAGGATAAGTATTTTATTTAATTTATTTTTGAATTATTCAATTTAGTATTTTTTTTGTGTTAAAAATATTGTATTATGATTATTGTTGTTACGAAACTTATATTGATGTGAAAACTATACGAAATTTGAATAATATTTGTATGAATATGACATTAATATATGATATATGAATATTGTATGAAATGTGATGGAATGTTGGTATTCAACTGGTATGAAGTGTTATTTGATATTGGTATGAAATTAGTTTGATATCAGTAGCCCAATTAGTTAATTTTAGTGTCGTTTGTTAAATGCCACAGTGCACATGAAATCTGGTATGATGTTTGAATAATATTGGTGTGAATTTTTTTTCAAATATGGTATACTGTTTTATTAAAATTTATGTACATGAATATGGAATGAAACATGAATAATATTGGTCTGAACTGAATTTTATATATAGTGTATGAATGTTGATATGAAATTGATTTAATTTTTGTATAAATTATGTGAAATAATTAATTTATAACTACTTATAAAATGAAGTTGGTATCGGAATGAAACATGAATATTGTTGGTAGGCTGGCAAATTCATTTGAGATCTCAATTACATATTTTTTTTTTGATACCAAGTGTACACCAATTGGGTACAAATTAACTAGTTTTAGGTTGACTAATTTAGTTGCAATCTCAATTACATGTTTTATTCAATTTTTCCAATTGGATATCAATTAGATATCAAATGTATACCAATTGGGTATAAAATTAACTAGTTTTAGGTTGTCTAATGCGGTTGAAATCTCAATTACATGCCTTTTTTTCAATTTTTCCAATGAGATATCAATTCGATACCAAATGTATATAAATTAGATGCAAGATTAACTAGTTTTAGGTTGACTATTTCAGTTGAAATCTCAATTACAAGTTTCTTTTTCAATTTTATCGCTGAGACATCAGTTGGATACCAAATGTATACCAATTTCATACTAAGATTTGAATTTTCAATTGATATCAATTGCATACCATCATTATCTAGTTTTTTTTACTATACATTTGAAAAACACTTAATACACAAATGATTAACTAGTACACATAATAAATGTTATGAAATTATAATTCATTAACTTAAAAGACAAAATAAATCAAAACATGAGTTTGTCACATTAAAACAACCAAAACAAAATAAAAATAAATATGTCTTTTTTTTCAGCAAGGTAATTTGAACATGTCTTCTTGTTGTGTTCCTCCCGACGACATGTACTGCACGTAACCTTAGACCTCTTGCATTTCACATCAGCAAATCCTTTCCAACATTCATGTTATGGTCTCCCTACAATTCTTTTTGAACCAGACGACAATAATTTATGCTCCAACACTTTTTGAATTGCATATTTTCATGTTCCATCATAAATTATTTTGTTAGTATTACAGGATACAAAAGTACAAAAAACTTTACAAAACAATATATAATATGATAATACACACTGAAACAATATTTTTTTTGTATCAATTTATGCTCTGACACTTTTTGAATTACATATTTTCCTGTTCCATCATAAATTAATTATAATAACAACAAAATTATACACACTCGTCATTATTTTTTCATACAAATATCATTCAGACAGTACACTACAAAACAAATTTCATACAAAAAATAATATTTCACATTCCATACTCACTTAATACACATTTCATACAACAATCATCATTCATATCAATCTTATACATTTCTCATACCAAATAATTCATTACTCTCACACAAATTTATACACAAATGACAAATCATATATAATCAATAAAATTTCAAATTTCATACCAAATTAAAACACTTTTCATACATTTCTTCAAAAATCTAAATAATTTTTTTACACATTAGTGAACACACTTTCATACCAATTTCATTACATTTATACTACCAAATTCATTCAACATTTTACATTTAATTTATATTTTCGAAAAAAGAAAATAGTAATCAATATTACAATTTTACTATACCTATTTAATCTACAACGATAAAACTATTTATATTTTATACATTTATACTCAAATCTTTCATATATTGCGCCTATTTCTCACGAAATCATGGTTTTGACAGTATACAAATTAATCAAAAAAAAAAAAGAAACTCACCAAAATGTATTACGAACAAAATTAACAAAAACGTATTATGAACAAAAATTAACAAAAACAAATTTTGACCAATCACTAAACAATAATAAATACTAACCTGAAGGATCCCATCTTCCACCATGTTTAATTAATATTGATACGTAGTTGTCCATCACAACAAAATCAAGATTTTTCAAAGAAAAAAAAACTTCAATTACTCGATAGTGAGAAGATTTTTGGCAGAAAATTGAAGAGAGAGAAACGTTGAAAAAAAAAGAGAGGATAAAATCATAATTTTTGATTAAGTTTAACTAATTTGAGTGAATTAAGGAAACTAAATATTCTTAATAAGTTTGAATTCCTTAATTCGTGCTAATTAGTAATTATCTACACTCAATTCAAATTAAATTAACACCCTTATTTATGTTTTTTACCTTTTTGCCTTCAAAATTGTTTTTTTTTAATCTTTTTTTTTTAACAAATGTTTTCAATTATTAAAAACAACTTTTTTTTTTAATAAATTGTTAGAACCTGAAATTTTTAATGTTACAACTTGAAAGTTTAAATCTACTGCTATAACTTGAAAATATTAATATAATATATGTCATATATGAAGTTTTCACCATTTTTTACCCCTGAAAAATCTGTGTATACAACGAGTGTTATGTTTATTTGCTATCAAGTAAGCATGAAGCAATTGAAGCATTTAGGCAATACAAAACTGAAGTTGAAAATCAGTTGGATAAAAAAATAAAAATGATAAGAAGTGATAGAGGTGGAGAATATGAATCTCCATTTGCGGAAATATGTTTGGAAAATGGAATTATCCATCAAACAACTGCCCCTTATTCACCACAATCTAATGGGATTGCAGAAAGAAAAAACCAAACTTTGAAGGAAATGATGAATGCCTTACTTATAAGTTCAAGTTTACCATAAACCTNGGGGGGGGAGGGGAGGGGGAAGCTATCCTTACAGCAAATCGAATACTCAATGGAGTGCCCCATAGCAAGACACAATCTATTCCGTATGAAAAATGGAAAGGAAAGAAACCCAACTTGAAATATTTCAAAGTGTGGGGGTGTCTAGCAAAAGTTCAAGTTCCTATACTAAGAAGGTTGAAAATAGAACCAAAGACCGTGGACTGTGTGTTTATTGGATATGCTATAAATAGTAAAACATGTCGATTTTTGATTCATAAATCTGAACATCCAGATCATATTCATGACTATACGGTAATTGAATCAGATAATGTTGAATTCTTTGAACACATTTACCTGTATAAAGATAGATATGAAAAGTCTAGTGGGGTGTCTAAATAACCTCAAGATGAACCAAATGAAGATATACAAGATGAAGAAAATCCAAGGCGTAGTAAGCGTCAAAAGACTACTACTTCCTTCGAATAAGATTTTGTAACATTTCTCATTGACAATGAGCCTCAAACCTTCCAAGAAGCAATGTTCTCTGCAGATTCATATTTTTGGAAAGAATATGTCAATAGTGAGATTGAATCAATCTTGAATAATCATACTTGGGAGTTGGTTGATCTTCCTCTGAGAAATAAGCCTTTAGGATCAAAATGGACCTTTAAAAGGAAAATGAAGGTTGATGGTACTATTGACAAGTACAAAGTAAGACTCGTAGTCAAATGTTTCAAACAAAAGGAAGGCCTTGATTACTTTGATACATACTCGCCAGTGACAAGGATTACATCTATTCGAATGTTGGTTGCATTAGCAACATTATATGATCTTGAAATTCATCAAATGGATGTAAAAACAACTTTTTAAAATGGAGAGTTAGAGGAAGAAATTTGCATGGAACAACTCGAGGGGTTTGTAGTTCCTGGTAAAGAAAGAAAAGTGTGCAAACTTGTGAAGTTACTTTATGGACTGAAACAAGCACCCAAACAGTGGCATGCAAAGTTTGACCAAACAATGTTGGCAAACAGACTTAAGATTAATGAGTGTGACAAATGTGTTTACATTAAGGTCACTCCAAATCATAAGGTCATTGTTTGTTTGTATGTGGATGATATGTTAATCATCAATACAGACTTAGCTGACATAAATGCTACTAAGCAAATGCTTACTAGTAGATTTGAAATGAAAGACCTTGGAGTAGCAAATGTTGTATTGGGAATAAAAATTCTTCGAACTCCACAAGGTTTGGCTTTGTCAAAGTCTCATTATATTGAAAAGGTACTTGACAAGTTCAAGTATTTGGATTTCAATATTGTCAAGACTCCAATAGACTTGAGCTTTGCACTTCGAAAGAATAAATGTGAAAATGACTCACAATTGGACTATGTGAGAGTGTTGGGAAATTTGATGTATCTCATGACCTATACACGACCAGATAAAACATGTGTTATTAGTAAGTTGAGTCGGTACACGAGCAATCCCAATCAAACTCACTGGATAACATTGAAGAGAGTTTTAGGGTATTTAAAACATACTCAAAACTATGCTTTGCATTATGACAAATATCCAGCAGTAATTGAAGGATATAGTGATGCAAATTGGATCACCGGATCATATGAAGTAAAATCCACAAGTGGATATGTATTTACTCTTGGTGGTGGAGCAGTCTTTTGGAAATCATCCAAACAGACATGTATTGCTCGCTCCACTATGAAATCTGAATTTATCGTTTTAGATAAAGCGGTGAAGAAGTTGAATGACTCCCGAATTTCTTGGAAGATATTCCGTATTGGCCTAAGCCATTGACACTTGTATGCATACATTGTGATAGTCAGACTACAATAGGTAGGGCAGGGAGCACGATGTATAACGGTAAATCTCGTCACATAACACGGAGACAAAATACTGTTAGAGAACTACTCTCTAGTGGAATTATCACAATTGACTATGTATGGTCAAAAAATAATGTATCAGATCCACTTACAAAAGGCCTAACTAGAGAGGGAGTTGAAGGGTCATCTAAGAGGATGGGTTTAAGGCCTATAAGACAAGTCGAGCATGATGGTAACTCTACCTAGAAGATTGGAGATCCCAAGAGCCAAGTTCAAATAGATCAAATAAAGTTGTGTTTGACGGTCCAACATTGTCAAATAATCTAACGCATTCTTATGATGAAGACAATGTTTAGTAACCAAGGATAAATCTTATATTGGAGTTTTTTTAATGGTTTCTAAGTTTGGCAAGGCATGACCAAAGTAGTTTCTCTACGGGAGTAAACATTTATGAATCATCTATGTGGGAGTGAAGTGGAAGTCCCTTCAAGGAGAATGTTAGTAAAGACCCTCTCATGAAATCAGGAGGTGTTCATGGCTGAAATGAACAAAATTGTGAGAACCATAAATGGTAAAAGGCTGGTTGTGTGACTTATATTGTCTAGGTGTACATTCAAATTTGACGGTTCAAAGATATCTCATCTACGGATTGATCGAGTGCATTTGATATAAGTTCACTATGAAAAGTTTAAAGGGAAACTCACTTATCCCGATGCAACTATTCTTTGTTTGTAATCACACACTAGTCCGTGTATATTTATCTTTCGCGTTATAGCCATTCTCATTCACGTGGGGGATTGCTGGGTTCATTGTATAATGTGTGAATAGATAATGGTACACAAAATAAAGATTGGCGAATTGAAAATGTGAAAGTCCTGCAAGTATGAATGAAGTTATTTCATTCATGAATACTCATACAAATGAATGCAACCTTTTGTATTTTCATGCAACCTTTCGTATTTCTAGTCTACCTTTTCACATATCATGCATGAATCATTGTGCTCACCTATAGGCTATAAATATTTGAATCTTTCTCAGATATTGGTACAAGTTTTTGAAACAAGTTTACAAGAAGAAAAACACTACATAGTAAGAAAAAAAGTTTTTGCTTTTCCAAAATCTTCAAGTGTGATTACAAGCGCCATTGAGTGGTTCGCTGGACAACAAATTTGAGGTACCACTATTTCTTTATCCTGAGTCATTTTATCCTAGGAGGATATATTCCATAACCTCGGGTACTTAAGGGGAATAGTTTCCTTAGGGAAACTCCGTAAATTCAGAGGACTTGACTCTTCTTCCTTTCATCTTGTTGATTATATGAATTTTTGTTTCCAGAATTTATTTAACTTCATATTGTATGTTTCATTATTTGTATGAAATTTGTTTGAAGTTATTTTGTTGGAAAAACAAATTTTGCACTAAGAAGTTTAACACTATCTGCACAATCTCCATCTTGCCCACTTTGTAGTATTACAATTCCTTAATTGGTCTTGCATTCGATATTGATAATGTTTAATATGCTAACCCTACGCTCTTATTGTGCCAGAATATAGTGAGGTGAACACAAATTAAAGAATTCATTTTATTGCAACAGTATTTATTAACAACGTTTAATCATCTTCTATGAAATTCAATTACTATATGCAGACTCTTTTGTTTGACATTTCTGAGAAAATAGATATAGTACACTTATATAAAACAATAAATATTGGGCCCATGCATCACATCTAGTTGTACACATGAAATTTATTCATGTCTTCGCTTTTTGAAAAATTATTCAATTCATTACAATAATCATAATGTAACGAAAAATTTATCTATTCATATCTAACTTCGTTTTAAAATAACTATGTAAGTTTATCATTGTACCCTTAATAATAATAATAATAATAATAATAATAATAATAATAATAACAATATAGTATTCACGTTCCTTAAGAAACTATATAAGTTTACCATTGTATCCTTATTTAGTATTTTCTTGAAGTCAACTTTTCAATAATTGAACAAAAATTAGTTGACCAATGAACATGGATTAATCATTTAATTTTTCTATGTTGGTCAAATCCATGTTTTTAATGCTAATAACTCTCAAGGATAAAATAAGAAGAATAATGTCATTGATTTTGTGAAATGACAAAAATACTCCATCTGTCCAACAATAGTTGTCCATTATTGACTTGACACACTCTTTAAGAAACAATAAATTGTTACTATTTTATCCTTTAACTTTATTAAATTTAATCCATTGAGAAATGTATTAGATGATAAGTAATATTTAATATCAAGTGTAAAATAAATAGAAAATGTAAATTATCTCTTGATTTTCTAAACTGGACAAGTATTATTGAACAACTATTTTTAGTATAGTGGACAATTATTGTTGAACGGAGGGAGTATTAAGGACTTTCAATTTTTAGTAAGGACAACATATAAGTAAGAACAAGATGAGTAATTCAGTTAATATGAAATGGAGGAAATATCTATTCTTAGATATTTCACTTTCAGTGTAAATAGAAAGTTAGGTGTAAAAATTAATTTTACAAGCTGTCACATTTAATAATTTATTTCCAGATATTTCACTTTTAGCTCAAATAGAAAGTTAGGTGTAAAAATTAATTTTACAAGCTGTCCACATTTAATAATTTATTCCCATATATTTCACTTTCAGCTCAATAGAAAGTTAGGTGTAAAAATTAATTTTACAAGCTGATAACATTTAATAATTTATTTCCAGATATTTCACTTTCAGCTCAAATAGAAAGTTAGGTGCAAAAATTAATTTTACAAGCTGTCACATTAAATATATACAGCTCATGCACATGCATTACATCCCTTTGTCCAGAATTCATATTCATAATTACAAAAGAAAGGAGCACGTTTATTAAATGTTTACGTCTTTTTGATGTATTTCTATGTCATTTCTGTTTGAGGAAATGTAATTATTTGTTAATTAAAATGACACAAATGAGTCAAACTTTAAATAAATGATAATGATAAATCTTTTCTCAAAGTTTAATAACATATTTAAGTGTTTTACCTTTCAGAAACCACATGGTCATGTTTCATTTTTTCTAAACTTTAATCACATAAGCGATAGGTGGACCCTTTGAGGTTGAGGTTTTACTTTTATGGCTGCTGCTTCTGAGTGTGTATGATCTCCATATCCCACTTTCTAACTTGTATTCCAATATACAACTTTCTCTTTTTTTTCAATCAAAACTAGTTATTCCTAAAGAATATGGCTGATGCCTTTGTGTCATTTGCAGTTCGAAAATTAAGTGATTTCCTCGTACAACAAGTTTCCCTGAGTAAAAAGAAAGTCATTCCTCAATATATTCACTTCCATTGTTGAGCAATGTGAGTACACACAAAATTCAGCATTAACAGATCTAGTTCTGGGAAGGACCACACCACAAAATAGGGGAGTGCACATTTCACTTTCATTGCTCTAATTTTTTAAAATGGGAACAGTACTTTGATTTTCTCTTGCCCAGTCAAAGGGGCCAAATGTCACTTTCATTGCTCTAATTTCTCTTGTTGACTTATTTGACTTTTAGACTTTTCTCCGTAGATATTTTCCCACAAGTTGTGTAATGGTTGTTGAAGAAGCTTTCAACAATCACACAAGTGGACCCTTTGAACACACTATTTATCTCTACTGCTTCTGAGTGTATATCTCTTATTCCAATATACAGCTTCCTCTTTTTTTCAATCAAAACTAGTTTCCAGATAAAAATCAACACTCCTGAAGATGGCTGATGCCTTTGTGTCATCTGCAGTTCAAAAATTGGGTGATTTCCTCATTCAACAAGTTTCTCTGCGTAAAAATCTGAGAAAGGAAATTGAGTGGCTCAGAAATGAGCTACTCTTCATACAGTCTTTCCTCAGAGATGCAGAACAAAAGCAATATGGAGATCAAAGAGTTCAACAATGGGTGTTTGAGATCAACTCTATTGCTAATGATGCTGTTGCTATACTCGAGACTTACACCTTTGAGGTTGATAAAGGTGATGACGATGAATTTGCTAGTCGTCTCAAGGCTTGCGCTTGCATATTTAGGAAGGAGAAGAAATTATACAATGTTGCCAAGGAGATCCAATCACTCAAGCAACGAATCATGGATATCTCTCGCAAACGAGAGACTTATGGTATTACAAATATCAATAGTACTAATTCAGGAGAAGGGCCAAGTAATCAGGTTGCAACATTGAGGAGAACTACCTCATATGTGGATGACCAGGATTACATTTTTGTTGGCTTTCAGGATGTTGTACAAACATTGCTAGCTGAAATTCTCAAAGATGAGCCTCGTCGAAGCGTCCTCTCCATTTATGGAATGGGGGGTTTAGGCAAGACCACTCTTGCGAGAAAACTTTACACCAGTCCTGATATACTCAATAGATTCCATACACGCGCTTGGATATGTGTTTCGCAAGAGTACAACACCATGGATCTTCTTCGGAATATCATAAAATCCGTCCAAGGTCGCACCAAGGAAACTCTAGATTTGTTGGAAAGGATGACAGCAGGAGATCTCGAAATTTATCTTCGTGATCTATTAAAAGAACGTAAATACCTTGTGGTGGTTGATGATGTATGGCAGAAACAAGCATGGGAGAGTTTGAAAAGAGCATTCCCGGATAGCAAGAATGGCAGCAGAGCCATTATTACCACGCGCAAAGAGGATGTCGCTGAAAGAGCAGACGATAGAGGTTTTGTTCATAAACTTCGTTTCCTAAGTCAAGAAGAAAGTTGGGATCTCTTTCGTAAGAAACTACTTGATGTTCGAGCAATGGTTCCAGAAATGCAAAGTCTAGCTAAGGATATGGTGGAAAAGTGTAGAGGCTTACCTCTTGCAATTGTTGTATTGAGCGGACTACTTTCACATAAAAAGGGGCCAAACGAATGGAAAAAGGTGAAAGATCACCTTTGGAAGAACATTAAAAAAGATAAATCTATTGAAATCTCTAACATACTATCCTTAAGCTACGATGATTTGTCACCTACGCTCAAGCAGTGTTTTCTCTACTTTGGTATTTTTCCAGAAGATCAAGTGGTCAAGGTTGATAACATAATATGGTTGTGGATGGCCGAGGGTTTCATACCCAGAGGAGAAGAAAGAATGGAGGATGTCACTGAAGGCTTCTTGAATGAACTGATAAGACGAAGCTTGGTTCAAGTGGCTTATACATTTTGGGAAAGAGTTACTGAATGTAGGGTTCATGATTTACTCCATGATCTTGCGATACAAAAGGCATTGGAGGTAAACTTCTTTGACGTTTATGATCCAAGAAGCCAATCCATATCCTCTTTATGTATCAGACATGTCATTCATAGTCACGGAGAAAGGTACTTCTCACTTGATCTTTCTAACTTAAAGTTGAGGTCAATTATGTTCTTCGATCTCAATTTTCGTAAGATGAGTCATATAAACTTCAGGAGTGTGTTCCAACATCTATATGTGTTGTACTTAGATATGCATGCTGGGAATGCGTCTATAGTACCTGATGCCATAGGGAGTTTGTACCACCTAAAGTTGTTAAGATTGAGAGGTATCTATGATCTTCCGTCTTCCATTGGCAACCTCAAGAATCTACAGACACTTGTTGTCAATGAGGGGGGATACTCTTGCAACCTACCCCGCGAGACAGCTGACCTGATATATCTAAGACATTTAGTTGCTCTGTACAATATAGAACTTCTGGTACATATAAGCAAACTCACTAGTCTTCAAGTTCTTGAAGGCATTGGTTGTGATCAATGGAAAGATGTTGACCCTGTTGATTTAGTCAATCTTCGAGAATTAACCATGGATCATATTAAGAAATTTTACTCCCTAAACAACATTAGCAGCTTGAAAAACCTTAGCACTCTCAGATTATTGTGTTATGCTAATGAATCATTCCCATCTCTTGAATTTGTTAATTGTTGTGAAAAGCTCCAGAAATTGAGGTTACAAGGGAGAATAGAGAAACTGCCTGATTTGTTTCCAAATTCCATCACAATGATAGCTCTTTTCTGCTCAAGACTGACAGAAGATCCGATGCCTATTTTGGGAATGTTGCCAAAGCTAAGGAATCTCATATTAGATGAAGCAGCTTATGAAGGAAAAGAAATAATGTGCAGTGATAACAACTTCAGTCAACTCGAGTTCCTTCATCTTAGTGAACTTGATAAGCTAGAAAGATGGCATTTAGGCACAAATGTCATGCCTCTGATTAAAGGTCTTGGTATCCATGACTGTCCCAATTTAAAGGAGATTCCTGAGAGAATGAAAGACGTGGAGATGTTGAAGAGGAATTATAATAAGTGGTGAAGCTTTTCAAGCATATATATATCATGTCTTCATAATCTAAGAGGTATTGATGGGGGCATTTCTGCCAAGCACTTGAAGACATTGGTTATTAATTTCAGGGCTGTCAATGAGAGTGGTTTTAGTGTTTCATTTCTTATTGTTTTAAGCTTTTTGAGTGAGTGTAATTGGTTTGAACATAATTGTTTTTGCCAAAAATGATTTTGTGATGTTCTAATTAATTGTCTACTCTATGTTTTCTTACTTATCCACATTTAAGACAATGCTTTATATGTTAAAATGAAATTAAAAACAGTATATGGCACTCTCTCTTGTCCACAATTTTTTTTTTTTTTTTGTTCCTCTTTTATAGGAAAAAGGGTAAAAAATATCATTAAATTATGTGAAAGAAACAAAAATGCCCTCCATTTATAATTTGGCTTAAAAATGTCCTTATTGTCAATACTTTAGTTCAAAAATGCTCTTACAGTCAATACTTTCAAAAATGCTCCTATAGTTACAAAATGCCTTTTTTCGAATAAATATATTATTTTTTTTTGTGTTAAACACAACGTCTTCCTAATTAAAATATTATTAAAGAATACTATTCTTGTTTTCTTTCTTCTAAAAATCACTTTAACAAATAAAAATGTAGGAAATATTTTGTTTTCTTCTTAATCTCATTTTATAAATTAAAATAGAATAACTTCATGTACCCTTTTGACATATAATATATATCATATATAAATATATAAAAAAGATCATAGTATATCCATCATTAATTTATGTTTATATAACGATAAAAAATAATGATAATAAAATAAGAAATATTTTCATTTTTTATTTTATTCTGAATTGAAGTAAGATAAACATTTGCTAAATTTTTTTAAAAATTATTCGAAAAAGAATGTGTTAAAAAGAAAATAATAATATATTTATTTGGAAAATGAACATTTTTGACCCATTAAATAGCAATAAGGGCATTTTTGGACCAAAGCATTGACAACAAAAGTATTTTTGGATCAAACTACAAACGGATGATGCTTTTGTTCCTTTCACATAGTTTAAGGGCATTTTTAACTCTTTTCCCTCTTTTATATAAATAATATTTGTGTTAAATCAACAGAGAAGAAGTTGTCACTTGAAGACATTCACCTTCATCAACTTTGCTTCTCCAACCATCAATCAACTTGGATTATTTCTAACATTCTGTTTTTTCTTCTGTTTTGTTTTTTCAATGTTTAATTTCTTTCTGTTTTTGGAAACATGTGTTGGAAGAGAACTTTTTTCTTGGATTTTGTGATGACCTAATTAACGGAATAAAGTTAAAAATGTTCTTAAATTATGTAAAATGAAAAAAAAAATATTCTTAGTTAATAGTTTGATCCAAAAATATCATTGTCTCCAATAATTTGATCTAAAAATGCTCTTATTGTTACTTAATAAGTCAAAACCGTCTTTTTTCAATTAAATATATTATTTCTCTTTTTTTAAAACACATTCTTTTCCTAATAATGATTTTTTTTTTCATTAGTAAATGTTCATCCTACTTCAATTTATAAAAAATATTACTAATAAATAAAAATGTTTTCTATATTATTAGAAAGTTTTTTATCGTTATCTAAATGAAAATAATGACAGGGTTACTATGAGGTCATATAATAAAAGAAGTTGAGAACTCGCTCAGTGTGCAGCGAGAATAACAAAAAAAAATAATTTACAAACTCGCTTGGTGTGGAGCGATTTTTTGGGGGAAAAATGAGAGCAAATCGCTCATAAGTAGCAAGAAAAAAAGATAAAATAAAAGAGAAAATCGCTCATAAGTCAGCGAGATGATCAATTTTTTTATGCCGTTAGCGGTAGTTATAGCACAAACATATCTCGCTCCTTCTCTAGCGAAGTGTCCCTTTTGATTAAACCAAAAATTGAATGACCCTTTATGTATTTTAAAGAAAAAAAGTGATGTTTTTAACTTTGAATTCGAAATTTAATTATCCCAATATAATTCATGAATAAAAAATAAAAAAAGAAAGATAATATACACTAGCAGGGAACTACATGTGATTACTACAAAAGATAAATTCAATTTCAGGTGATATTTGGATCTGAATTGTCTTACTTTGCTATCATAATGTTATTTTTGTTTTTATCCATTAAAAAAAAATGATACATTTATATATTTATTACTAGTAAAGTAATATCTTTAATGTGTCATCACATAATTATCCCTCAATTAGTAAAATGCTATCATAATATTACTAGTAAACAATCGTAGACAATCTCTCATTATTATAATTTTACAATATTCATATATAATGGGTTATATAAATTTTGAGTTTGGCCTTTTTTTTTTCTTGTGATTCTAAGTCCTCTACTTTATTTTTATTTTTATATTTATAATTACATATTTTTTTCTCGACTCACAGATCGAGTTGGACCAGTCCAATCTTGATTAAGCCTCACAAGTCGATGCACTTATTTAGGTTAGGCTAAACAATCTCGTTCTTAAATGAACTTTTAGTTTTTTTTAAGCTCAATCCTATCAAATCGCATATTAGGTTGGAGCTGGGTGAAGCAATGGACCAAGTCCAAACTAACAGCTCCAAAATCTACGAGGTTTAGAAATAGAAAATCTTCTTACATAACTGTATAGATGACCAAAAAAAAATCAGCAAAAATGGCGGCATGCATATATAATGAATTATATGTTATGTATTGATATTGTATAAATAGTTATTTAATGTATCAATATTGGATAATAGCATATAGTTATGAATTTATAATGTATAACAATAATAGCATATAGTTATGAATTTATAATGTATAACAATGTATTATATATTATATTACCTTTATATTTATATTTATATATAAGCCAAAAAGAAAAAGACTAACACTACAGTTCTTAATTGTACAACAGGCTAGCACGAGCCCAATATTTGTTATTTTTTGTCTCACTTTATGTGACAAAGATAAAATTTAGAGAGTCAATTAAATTTAATATGATTTTTAAATATTTTAAGTTGTTAATTATTGTAATTTATAGTACTTTTTACGTAATTTTTAAATATATATATGTTACTTCTCTTGTCCTAATATATGTAGCACAAATCTACTAAACTATAAGTGTGGATAGCCACACATGTGGCGGTCAACAATATGTTGTTAATCTTTATAGATTTACAATTTGTTTTATGTATCGATATTGTATAAATGTTTATTTAATGTATCAATATTGGATAATAGCATATTCTATGCTATATAAGCCAACAAGAGTGGGACTATCACAGCAAGAATTGATTGTACAATAAGCTATATAAAGTGTACTACAAATTTGGGCTTTTATATTGGACATTCATTTTATATTCTTCCACTATCAACACACGTCCACTCTTTCTTTTTACCTGCAAATCACCACTACTTTGGTTTCTCCTCCTCTTTCCATTTCTCTTTTCTCTTCTTTATTTCCCAGTAAATTTCACTCAAGAGGGCGACAAAGTATTTGAAAAGAAGCAATATTTAGGCCACATCTATTTCTTCTTGGAGCAAAATTAGATCTCACTACTTGAAAGTTTAAGAAGATATCTTTCATATCCTTTTTTTTTTTTGGTGCAATTAATTATTTCTTTTAGGCGAATATATAGTAGGAAGATTATAGATGTAAAGTTTTCTCATTTTCTTTTTCCTTTTTTAAAAGAAATTTTGAGGAAATCGATTTTAAAGAAGATGGAGACTGTGTCTCTTGCTGCTCAAACTGCAGAAACTTTTGCCATCTTAATCACGTTTAGGTATTTGTTAATTTTTTTTGGATTATTTTCTGTTGGATTTTCTATATAAGCTTTTTCGATATGCGTATGTTTAGATAAGTGATACTCGGTTTCTAGCTTCTCCTTAGAAGTGAAATTTTTTCGTTATATGTAAATATTACCGTCATTTTCTAATTAAAGGATGTTACTTATTAGGAGTGGGACAAACAAATTTGTATTTGTGGGTTTCTCCACTTAATTTCTATTTGAAATGTGGGAATTTTTTTGACATGCAACATGTTTGATTTAATCCCTGAATTCATGTGCGTCTATTTCATTGGCATTTTTGGGCTGGATATTGAAAACCTTTATACGTTTTGTCTCCATTAAATAGTCTGTTAGGCACATTATACCCATGTGTAGAACACCATTTGCTCTCACTAATGCTTACAAGGTGGAACAGAAAATACAAAATCTTATTTCAATGTGCATTGAATCGTCCGCTTTATCATTTTCTTTTGTCACCTTCAATTTCATCTCTATGCTACATTGAGTTATTTCTTGATTTTTCATGATATGAACTCCTATTATGCAATTATCTTTGCAATACATAGATGTTGACAATCAAATTATCTCATTGTACTGAATCCCTAATTTTTAGTTTCTATTACAAATGAAGTGTAAATTTCTAAATTCAAACTGAAGATCTGACCATTGATACATCGTCTCAATTTAAATGACACTAAAATTTCAAAGCGTCTCCGCTGGCTTCCTATTTGCTATGCTCAATGATTTGTCATGTGAACTCCTAACTATTGGTTTTCTCTAGCAAACTTCAATTGTAAGTTCCTCTCGCTTTTCTACCTCTTTTTCTCTCTCTTTGGTTTATTCTCTATTAAGTCTCTATATTAGTAAAATATAAATCATACCAGATTTCTATTACTTTATTTTTCATTTTAACCTAAAATTTCAAGTTGGGTTTCTAAGAATTTAATTGCTCTTACATTTTGCAGATGGGTCAGGCGATTGAAAGTTCTCCAAATGCACATTAAAAATTTAAAGTTCAAGGGGTAAAACATGTAAGGGCTGCAATGAAGCTCCTTGATAGTGTTGCACGAGACATATATTGCTAGGTAAGGAATAAATTTTTCGTCAACTGTGTGAATAGTTATGATTAATTTTGCATTTCATGGATGGTTGTGATATCTAAATAAGGTCTCAATGTTGTTGATAATTCTCCTCTGTCTATAATATTATGGAGTGGTGTTGGATGAGCTTATCATTGGTTTTATTTAAATACGAGACATGTTTGATGAAATTCCCAATGAAAGGTGGAGTTTCTTATTACTTATTCAAAGAAGATATATATCATTTAGAGAGATAGGCGTCAAGAGTCCGTCCATTTTAAAAATATTATTTCTATTTTAAAGATGTTAATTTGTTAAGAGTATCATTTTTGGCTATTTGTGTTTCTTCCTGCCTTTATTTAATTGATGATATATTCCTTTAAAATAACATACCATTTGAGAGGGTTAACATTCCATCATTATTCGTAACTATGAATATTTGATCAACTTGAGGACATGACATACACTCATAAGCATCCGAATTCATCAGTTGGTTGCGAGCGACCATCTCACACATAACTAGACTATTTGAAAATAAACTAGAAATGTCTTAAGATTGTATTTTCTTAGAGTAGAGCTTAACATTACTTCAGATATAGCGAAAATGATTTTAAAATTTTCAAGTAGTCTAGAGAGGCTTCTTCTTAAAGCTTTATAGGCTTATAATGGATTGGCGACATTTGATAAAGGCTTTAGCAATTCCTCTGTCATCCTTAATTACCTATTTAGATCTAGCAGATCTCAACTTTTTCGTGGGAGATATTACCACAACTTTCTATTATGATTTCATGAGTTATGGTGTCGATTTGTTTTTTTTCTTACAAAAATGATTTTAAAAAGTGAGATAAAGGATTAGATTGCCATTGAATCTAAAGAGTTTGTTGTTGAAAGTTTTTATTAAATCTGATTAAAGAGAGGAATAATAGAGCATTAGAAATTGATATTGCAATCTATTGAAGTTGCAGCTGCTGAAAAGTACACATTCGAAATCTATTAAGAAAAAAAAGGTGTTTTATTTCTTCAACAAGTTCCAATGATCTATTAATCTCCACTATGGATATACATATTTAATATTTAGGATTAGTCGAGCTGATGGAAAAAAACAACACATTTAGAAACCTCACCATGTAATATTATCATGATCAGAAGAGTTTCAGCTTTGCCGACTAATTATGCATTTCACTGGAAAACTAGCGTAATATGAAAAGGTAGTTTAATATCCTATGACCTTCACCAGTTTGCTATGCAGGAAAACCTCCACCATTTTGCTATGCAGGAAAACCTCTTGATGGTTACTCTGGCATAGTAGATAGGTGACTTCAGATCTTTTTCTCTTGCAAGATATTAAGAGGCTTTGAGGTACTCTTTCATATGGTTCTATATAAGAATAGACTTGCTTGGTTATGTAGTTATTTTTTTGTACTATCAGCTTTGTTCAAAGTATTCGAAAATACGATTATAAATTTAACTTAGATATCTATCATTTTTTAGAACTGTAAAAGATCCTAAGGCTTATTTTTCGGTGCAGATTGGCGAAGGAAAATATGGTTAATAGTAACAAGGCTCACGATCTTCAAATCAATTCAATTGTTGCAGTGAATAAAGTGAAATTTGTGAATGTAAATTCCGTTGTAGAGTGTTTGCTTAATGGCGAAAAGAGAGTACTAATTTTACGCAGACTGGACCACACTAACGTTATGGAATTTGTAGTTTTTGTGTCATCAAGTATTTCAGGTAACTTATATGTTGTGTGAGAATTCATGGAGTGTGGTCTTGTTAGACTGGCAGCAACACCTAAGTTCATTGGACCACAGGTACTTTTTCTCCTTATGGTTTGACAATTCTCAGGGAGCTCAATTTTTATAACATGAGCTGACCTTAGCCTGATGCTAGATAGTTATTTTAATAGAAAAAATTACATATAAAACTATTACAGAATCATCTCGATGACAAGTCCAACTGATTTTCCATGTTAAATCTTGAGAGCATTGTGATGCAAGTGAAAATCACGTTCGAATGAGTTGGAGAGTAACAATAGAAAAAATAAGAAAGTTTAAATATTTACGATTACGAGATATTATTGTAATAACCATAAAAGTCTTTATATGTGGACATTTTAAAGGAAATACCTGATAAAATTTCACTTTCAATTGTTTTTCTTTGATCTTTTCTCAGTGAATTAGGCTAAACTTTGACACTAAAACTTAGCTAAATCAATAATGATGTGGTTTTTTGTAACATCTCGCACCTAGAAACGACTAGAAAGAGTTTTAAATCTGAAAATAATTATTTTTGGAAAGAATGTGGAAATCTGGAAATTTTGTCTAAGTTAAGAAAGTGAGTTTTGGTCATTTTCAAACGACCATAACTCCTAACTTAGGATGATTTAGGAGTAGTTCTTGATATGGTTAGAAATCCCTTGGAAAGATCTTTCCAACGCCGCCGAGTTTGTGCGATTTCGACATCGTATGAGTGAGATATGCCTTTCGGAAATTGGGCTGTTGGATTGAGAAAAGTCCCAATCCGGATTTAGGATAGGGCAAAGTAGTCTTTTCTCTAATTAAATTCCTACTTCGTTTTTAGGGATTTATTGGGGGTAAAAACAGAACTTAATTCAGTTTTGGAAAATTAGAATACACTTAGGGCTTGGAGAAGAGAGAAAGAAAGAAAGAACGGGAGAAAAAAACAAGATTTGCCAAGAACTATCGATTTTGGTTGTGGATCCGCCAAGGAATTGATCCGACAATGTATGTGAGTCTCTCATAGCATTGGGTTCATTCACCCACGCGCCAAACATGTTTAGTTTCAGCGCAATTCTTCCTAAAAGAGTTTGAAAGTTGATGTTCTTAACATGAATTCTTGAATTTAAATGTTGTTCTTGAATTGGGTTGAATTGTGGAGCTTCTGAGATCTTTACGTTGTGCTTTAGAGTTACTTTGAGTTAAGTTCTTGAGTACATACACTGGGTATCGGGATCTAAAATGAGTTTGAGGAAAATATTCGAGTTTAGGCGAATTGGGGCTGGAAAACGAAGAAGGAAAAAGTCGAGTAGTCTTCGTCAAACAAGTCCGTGTCGCGGACTTGCTCCCCCAGTGACCAAAAAGTTTCTCCGCGTCGCGGACTTGTTCCAAGACGGTGATTTCGTAACTTTTCTCAAGTTTAGCTATTCGAAATCATTCCTAAATATCATGAGGTCTTTCCAAACACAAATCATAATCCTTGAATCCATAATTCAATTCAAGGATCAGTTAAGAGTCAATTCAAATAAGAGTTAAGATCAAAGTCAAGATTCAAGTAAGAGAAGTTCATTTCAAGTTTTCATAAGTCTTTTACAAATATTTTAACTTTGTTTTAAGACTTAAGTTTGAAGTTAAGCAAAGAGTAAACAGTAAAGTTTGAAGTTCTTTTCTTCAAGAGGTATATGGGGACTATGTATTCCCAAAGAAGATTAAAAGAAATGTTTTTACATTTAAACAAGAATGAAAACTGAGATTTCCAACATAAGAAGAGGTATGTTTTAAAAACATAAGAGCTAGTATATTTTAGGAGTAGTATTGAGCACCAAATTGGGGGAGTGTTCATAGAATCCACAGCCTCATAGAACCATGTAGCCACCATGGGTAAAAAAAGACCATTCTTTTTAGATGAATCCTTTTCAAGATAGATTAGTAGATCCATTAGGCAGTTCAGGTTCTATACCTTTGGCCGAGTATAGGATGCTCTGGCAGTGTGAGGTTGATCGCTGTATCATCACTATACCTCTTATGTGATGGTTGTCGATTAGAGAAACTCCCACAACAGTTATTGTNGGAGACCATTTCTGGCCCCAAGCAAACCCTTGGCCTGACTTTCTTAACTCAGCGGAAACCTCAACAGAATTACTCGATGCAATGCAATATTACNCTCCCACAACAGTTATTGTATTTTCATATACATCAGTTCATTTGTATTTCTATATTCATCTCAAATTTATTGTATCTTTGCATACACACCGAGTTTATAGCATGTTTTAAACAACTTTTCTTTATATTGCAGTTATTTTAAATTGCTTTATATTGAAATGAGTCAGTCAGGTTGAGTTGAGTTGAGCCAGGTAAGTTATTTAGTTCCTTCAGATTCTTTCTAGCCTATGTTGCTTAGCATTCCAACTCGCATACTCGTACATTCAATGTACTGATGTCAATTGGCCTGCATTGTATTATGATGCAGATACAGGTAACCAGGATCATCATCCAGCGCCTCGTTGATCCAGTTGAGCAGCTCAGAGTCAGTGGTGAGCCTCCTTGCATTCTGGAGGACTCTTTTATTCGCTTTCAGTCTTTCATTTATTAGGATGTTGTAGGGTTTGTTCGAACATCCATCTCAGTATTTTAGAGGCTTCATAGACAGTCAGATAATTATTAGCTCAGATGTCTTTATTTATCTTTCAGATGTTGTTTAAGATTTAAATGCCATTTTGGCCAACTTTTATTCTTTAAGTTATTATTTGAGGCTATTTCATTGAGTTAAGTAAGCCAGGCCAAGGGTTAGCTTGGGGCCAGTAATGATCTCCGAGTGCCGGCCACGTCCAGAGTATAGGCTCGGGGCGTGATAAACTTGGTATCAGAACACAGAGTTCAAGAGTCCTAGGGAGTCTATGAAGTTGTGTCTGTAGAGTCTTAGTTATCGGTGTGAAGCGCGCCACATCTATAATTAGGAGGCTGCAACATTTAGGAAATATCTCACTTCTTTCACACTCATTTCGTGCGTAGAGTTTGGTCTCTAAATGTTTCTCTCTAATTTGTACTTGCGCTTGTTCCAGATAATCATGACTCCACGAAGATCAGTCAGAGGTCGTCCAACTAGGAGGAGTGTTGAGGAACAAGAGTTACCCAATGCACCTGAAGTGCAACCTCAAAGAGAAGTCATTAATACTAAGTTCAGAGAGGCTATAAGGATGCTTAGCCAAGTTGTGACCAATCAGGCTAGGCAGCAGAGATGAGCTCGGCAAAAAGAGGCTGACACTTCAAGAATTCGTGAGTTATTGAGGATGAATCCCCCAAGTTTCGGTGGTTCGAGCACTGCAGAGGATCTAGAGAATTTCATTGAGGAACTGAAAAAGGTGTTCGATGTGATGCATGTTGTTGATATTGCGAGAGTTGAGCTAGCTGCATATTAGATGAAGAATGTTGCTAGGACCTGGTTTGATTAGTGGAAAGGAGGTCGAGTTAAGAATGCACCACCTGTGAGTTGGGTATGTTTTGAGGAGGCCTTCTTGGGGCGATTCTTTTCCCAAGAGCTGAAAGAGGCTAAGGTACGTGAGTTTCTCACTCTAAAGCAGGATTTTTTAAGTGTGCATGAGTATGGGTTGAAGTTCACCCAAATGTCTCGCTATGCTCCTGAAATAGTTGCGGACATGAGAAGTAGGATGAGTTTGTTTGTTGTTGGGTTGGGGCGTCTATCAAGCAAGGAGGGCCGGGCAGCAATGCTTATGGGGACATGGACATTTCGAGGTTGATGGTCTATGTGCAACAGGTAGAAGAAGAGAAGCTGAGGAATAGAAAGGAGTTCAAGAACAAGAGAGCTAAGACAGAGAATGAGTCCGGACAGCAGAAGAGTAATGCAAACCGATCATCTTCCCAACAGAAACAGAAAGGATTTGCTCCATCATCTGCTAGTGCACCTGCACCTAAGAACAAGAGTGAGTACTATGGTCAGAATTCTAGAGTTAAACCTACCTATTCCTAGGGTAGTGTGGTGCAAGAGGGTAGTAAGCCTCCTGTCAGCGCCAAGTGTGGTAGGAACCATTCAGGTATTTGTCGTGAAGGCTCCACTGGTTGTTTCAAGTGTGGTCAGAGTGGGCATGTCATGTGCGAGTGTCCAAAGAACAGGCAGGGTAATGGGGGTAATAGAGCCCAGTCGTCTTCAGTCGCTGCACCAGACAAGGCTACACCTAGAGGAGCTACTTCTGGTACTGGTGGAGGAGCAAACTGCCTCTATGCAATCACCAGTCGCCAAGAGCAAGAGAACTCTCCAGATGTTGTCACTGGTATGATCAAAGTCTTTACTTTTGATGTTTATACTTTGCTAGACCCAGGAGCAAGTTTGTCTTTTGTAACTCCTTATGTTGCAAATAAGTTTGATGTTATTCCTGAGAAACTTTGTGAACCTTCTATGTTTCTACACCTGTTGGGGAGTCTATTCTAGCAGAAAGAGTCTATTGTGATTGTCTTGTTTCCATCAATCACAAAGACACCATGGTTGATCTAGTTAAGTTAGACATGATATATTTCGATGTCATTCTAGGTATGGACTGACTTTATGCCTGTTATGCCTCAGTTGATTGTAGAACTCGAGTAGTCAAGTTTTAGTTTCCAAATGAGCCAGTCTTAGAGTGGAAAAGCAGTTCAGCAGTGCCCAAAGGTCATTTCATTTCGTACCTTAAGGCAAGAAAGTTAGTTTCCAAGGGGTGTATCTACCACTTAGTCTGAGTTAATGACTCAAGTGTTGAGGTACCTTCTATTCAGTCAGTTCCTGTAGTAAGAGAGTTTCCAGAAGTCTTTCCTGATGACCTACCCAGAGTCCCTCCTGAGAGAGAAATAGACTTCGGTATAGACATCATTCCAGATACTCGTCCTATATCTATTCCGCCATACAAAATGGCACCAACAGAGTTGAAAGAGTTGAAAAAACAGTTAAAAGATTTGTTAGACAAGGTCTTCATTCGACCAAGTGTCTCACCTTGGGGCGCTCCGATCTTGTTTGTGAGAAAGAAAGATGGTTCCCTTAGGATGTGTATAGATTACCGTCAATTAAATAAGGTTACCATCAAGAATAAGTATCCTCTTCCAAGGATAGATGATTTATTTGATCAACTTCAGGGTGCCATCTATTTTTCAAAAATTGACCTCAGATCAGGCTACTATCAGCTGAAAGTTAGGGAATGTGACATTCCAAAAACAGCATTCAGGACTAGATATGGTCATTATGAGTTCTTGGTCATGTCCTTTGGTTTGACCAATGCACCAGCAGCGTTCATGGATCTTATGAACAGGGTCTTCAAACCTTATTTAGATATGTTTGTTATCGTCTTCATTGATGACATACTAATCTATTCAAGGAATAAAGATGATCATGCTAGTCATCTCAGAATAGTTCTTCAGATTTTGAAGGATAGAGAGTTGTATGCCAAGTTCTCCAAGTGTGAGTTTTGACTTGAGTCTGTGGCATTCTTGGGTCATGTTATTTTCGGTGATGGTATTAGAGTTGATACTCAGAAAATTGAGGCAGTGCAGAATTGGCCTAGACCCACATCTCCAACTGATATTAGGAGTTTCTTGGGATTGGCTGACTATTATAGGAGATTTGTTGAGGGTTTCTCGTCCATTTCTTCTCCTTTAACGAAGTTGACTAAAAAAACAGTAAAGTTTCAATGGTCTGAAGCTTGTGAGAAAAGCTTTCAGGAATTGAAAAAAAGGTTGACTAGTGCCCCATTTTTGACCTTACCAGAGGGTACTCAAGGTTTTGTGGTGTATTGTGATGCATCTAGAGTTAGTTTGGGTTGTGTGTTAATGCATAATGGCAAGGTGATAGCTTATGCCTCCAGACAGTTGAAGGTTCATGAGAAGAATTATCCAACCCATGACTTAGAGTTGGCTGCTGTAGTTTTCACCTTGAAAATTTGGCGACACTACTTGTATGGTGTTCATGTTGATATATTCACTGATCACAAGAGCTTGCAATATGTGTTCACTCAGAAAGAGCTCAATCTCAGACAGAGGAGGTGGTTGGAATTACTCAAGGATTATGACATGAGTATTCTTTACCACCCGGTAAAGCTAATGTGATTGTTAATGCTTTAAGCAGGTTATCTATGGGTAGTACCACCCATGTTGAGGAAGAAAAGAAGGAGTTAGTCAAAGATGTGCACAGATTTGTACACTTGGGAGTCAGACTTATGGATTCCACAGAAGGAGGAATAGTGGTGACGAACGGGACTGAATCATCACTAGTATCAGAAGTGAAGGAAAAGCAAGACCAAGACCCCATTTTGCTTGATTTGAAGGCAAATGTTCAAAAGCAAAGAGTATTAGCTTTTGAACAAGGGGGAGATGTTGTGTTGAAATATCAAGGTAGATTGTGTGTACCAATGGTGGATGAACTCCAAGAGAGAATCATGGAGGAAGCTCATAGCTTCAGATATTCCATCCATCCGGGTTCCACCAAGATGTATTTTGATTTGAAAGAAGTGTATCGGTGGAATGGCATGAAGAAGGGCATTGTTGAATTCATTGTTAGGTGTCCAAATTGCCAACAAGTGAAAGTAGAGCACCAAAGGACGGGTGGTTTGGCTCAAAATATAGAACTTCCAGAATGGAAGTGGGAGATGATTAATATAGACTTCATCATAGGGTTACCAAAGTCTCGCAGGCAGCATGATTCTATTTGGGTGATTGTCAATAGGATGACGAAATCAGCCCATTTTTTGCCGGTAAAGACTACCAACTCAGCATAAGATTATGCTAAGCTTTATATTCAAGAAGTGGTAAGACTTCATGGGGTTCTGGTCTCCATTATTTCATATAGAGGTGTGCAATTTATTGCACAGTTTTGGTAGTCATTCCAAAAAGGCTTGGGTTCAAAGGTGGACTTAAGTATTGTCTTTCATCCTCAGACAGATGGGCAAGCAGAGCATATTATTCAGACATTAGAAGATATGTTGAGGGCCTGCATGATTGATTTCAAGGGGAATTGGGATTATCACCTGCCTCTCATAGAGATTGCTTACAACAACAATTTTTATGCTAGCATCCAAATGGCTCCTTATGATGCTTTTTATGGGAGAAGATGCAGATCTCCTATTGGATGGTTTGAAGTTGGTGAAACAGGGTTGATAGGACCAGATTTGGTTCACCAAGCTATGGAAAAGGTAAAGGTGATTCAAGAGAGGCTAAAAATGGCACAGAGGCGTTAAAAATCCTACACAGATGTTAGGATAAGGCCACTAGAGTTTGAAGTAGATGATTGGGTGTATTTGAAGGTTTCACCCATGAAGGGTGTTATGAGGTTTGGTGAGAAGGGGAAACTTAGCCCCTGGTATACTGGACCTTATCGCATAGTCAAGAGAATTGGCAATGTAGCTTATGAGTTAGACCTACCTCAAGAGTTAGCAACAGTGCATCCGGTGTTTCACATCTCTATGTTGAAGAGATGCATGGGAAATCCTTCATTAATAGTACCAACAGAAAATATTGAGATCAAGGATAGCTTATCTTATGAGGAGATTTCGGTCCAGATTCTAGATTGCCAAGTTCGCAAGTTAAGGACAAAAGAGGTTACATCAGTCAAAGTCCTTTGGAGGAACCGATTTGTTGAAGAAGCTACATGGGAAGCTGAAGAGGATATGAAGAAGAGATATCCATATCTCTTTAAATTCGGAGAAAGTGCGGACCAAGTACTAATTCTCTTCTTAGTGCTAGCTCCTTGAATTATTGAGTAAGCATGTGTTACTTGTTTTGCTTGTTGAGTGTTGAACTTGATGTTACTACCCTTAGCATAGTGAAATAAAGCTCATTCGAGGACGAATGTTCCCAAGGGGGAGATATTGTAACATCTCACACCTAGAAACGACTAGAAAGAGTTTTAAATCAGAAAATAATCATTTTTGCAAATAATGTGGAAATCTGGAAATTTTGTCTAAGTTAAGAAAGTGAGTTTTGGTCATTTTCAAACGACCATAACTCCTAACTTAGGATGAGTTAGGAGTAGTTCTTGATATGGTTAGAAATCCCTTGGGAAGATCTTTCCAATGCCACCAAGTTTGCGCAATTTCGACATTGTATAAGTGAGATATGCTTTTCGGAAATTAGGTTGTTGGATTGAGGAAAGTCCCAATCCGGATTTAGGATAGGGCAAAGTAGTCTTTTCTCTAATTAAATTCCTAATTCATTTTTAGGGATTTATTGGGGTAAAAACAGAACTTAATTCAGTTTTGGAAAATTAGAATACACTTAGGGCTTGGAGAAGAGAGAAAGAAAGAAAGAACGGGAGAAAAAAACAAGATTTGCCAAGAACGATCGATTTTGGTTGTGGATCCGGCAAGGAATTTATCCGACAAGGTATGTGAGTCTCTCATAGCGTTGGGTTCATTTACCCACGCGCCAAACATGTTTAGTTTCAGCGCAATTCGTCCTAAAAGAGTTTGAAAGTTGATGTTCTTAACATGAATTCTTGAATTTAAATGTTGTTCTTGAATTGGGTTGAATTATGGAGTTTCTGAGATCTTTACGTTGTGCTTTAGAGTTACTTTGAGTTAATTTCTTGAGTACATACTGTCACGACCCGATTTCTCAAGTCATGATGACACCTACTATAACCCACCAGTAGGTAAGCCAACCCGTAACCCGGAACAACAAGTAATGGGTCTGAGGGTAGAAACTAAACAAGAGTAGGCAAATAACAATATAAACAGGCGGAAGCAAACCAAAAACATATATACAAATAAAGATCCCTCCCAGAACCTGGAAGTCACTAGTACAGAGCTACTAACAAAATGAGTACAAGTCCCAAAAGTGGACAACAGAGACTGGACTGTCTCGAAAGGTAAAAGACAAGTCTATATATACAGATGGAGACTGAAATAGTACAAAATGTCGTGTGCTCACTCCCGTCTCCGGATCAGTCTGCTCCAAGCTCGATCAACGCTGGCTACTAGTGCCCGGACCTGCATCACGAAATAGATGCAGAGCGTAGCATGAGTACCAAAACAACAGGTACCCAGTAGGCATCATAGGCCGACTGAACTTGAAAAGTAAAGGCAATATGAAAAGAAGGAATAATACAAACCGAGGGTCAAGAACTAAAATCTAACTAACAATGGAATGCACACGAGTGTACAAAGAACTAACTAAAGTAATCTATAAGCTAACTACACCTAACTGGACCCCCATAAGCCCAGAAGGTACACTCGTGCGCAAGTTAAATAAAAACCCGAACGGACCCCCATAAGCCCGACGAGTACACAGAATAACTATAACTAAAGAGAATTGCATAAAAGAACCCAAGAACGAAGAACATCGAACCAGAACCTCAACCCTAATTAGTAGAATCTGACAGCACTGAGGCCGGACCTCGAACCGGATGCTCAGCAGAAGTACCCAAGTAACCAATCACAAGTATCAAGTATAAGAGGCCGGAACTCTAACCGGATGCTCTATATAGGTGTCTGAGCAATAGAGGCCGGACCTTAAACCGGATGCTCTATATAAGTATCTGGGCAATAGAGGCCGGACCTCAAACCGGATGCTCTATATAAGTGTCTGGGCAATAGAGGCCGGACCTCAAACCGGATGCTCTATAAATGTGCCAATGTAGCTGCTGAAAGAGTCCCAATTGATCCATACTCATAAATATCTGTGGAACGCCGTCCACACATAGCCAATCAATGAAAGTCCTTGGAACCAAATCGAAAATCAAATTAAAATCGCGAAGTAGAACTAGTGTCGCCGATGTAACTCGTGAAGCCGTAACATCGAAGAAAATAAGGATAACTATAGTCGGAGAGAGAGTATCGCTTAACTAAGACCCAAACTATCAGACTCAAGTCTGCTACACCAGTCTACAAGGATCTAAGCCGACCGAGCGACGTCGGGGCAAAACTAAGGCCTATTGGATCCGAATAATGTATTTCTAAGGCAAGCCCTAGTCAAACCTAAACTAAGGCCCAACATTCTTCAAATAAACAATAATTAAGCATGCAAGCACTCCACATAGCGAGGAGGGTCCGTTAATAACACAAAGCATGCTCACAGTTACCGGATAATTCCCGAAATAGGCCTAAAACATGATTTCTTAACACCTATGCAAGATTCAATGACTACCCAACCCAAATCCCAACTAATCAACATGCATTCACATTCTCGAGCTCAATCTAAGAGAGGGAAAACCGTAGCCTACCTTAAAGCCGATCACACGCGCTCCAAAATCACTCCTCCGGAGATTTTCCTTTCCGAAAGGTCTCGAAACGCTTCCCCGCTATCAAAAATAGTATCACAACGTTAATACGGTCGTTTAGACACCAAAATCACAACAAACAGAGACGGGTCAATTTTGGAGTCAAAACGGGAATCGTGGGACCCACACAGAAAATTCCGAAATTAACCCCAAAAGTGGGTCCTAACCAGTTCCCCCAGCTCATTTCCCATAATGGGACACAATTCGGGGCTCGGGAACAACACAATACCAACATACAACTAAAACCCAAATTTTCTCAAAAATCGAAATGGGACAGCAGTGTATTTACCAAAAACGAGCGATCTACAGTAAAATCTAACAACACCACAATGTTCTCCTCGAAAAACCACTCAAGATAGCCTCAAAAATCACCAAAATCGGATCTAAAATGGCTAAGAAAACAAGTCTCAAAATTTCCAAAATCAAGTCACAAAAAGAGGTCTGGCAGCAGGTATTTTTCGAAAATTACCTCAAACGGGGACTCCAAATCACTATCCGAGCTCACCAACACGTTGCCCTCGAAAAATCTCACAACTTAGCCTTTTGGATCACCCAAATCGGTTGAGAGATGAGAGAGAGATGAGAGTTTGAAGTTTGGGAAATGTGGCTGATTTTCTGCAATTTATTGCAGAAAATCTGCAACATTTCCAAAACTTTAAATTCCGACGGGGTGCTTCGATCTCGTTCGGAACCCCGTGCACGCAAACGAGATATGCAACCATACCAAATTCGATATTTCAGACTCAACGGCGCAGTCGAAATTTCCATCAGAGGTCATTTCGATAAAAAGTGGGTCCCACTTCCAAAAGCCCTTTTAAGTCAAAACCCACAAAAGGGCTCGGAAAGATATCGAAAATCTCCAGACACAAAAGAAGGGTCAATCTAGACCAAACTCGACATTCCGGAGCTAACCACACTGACGGAATTCTCATCCGAGCGCGTTTACTCAAAATGTTGACCAAAGTCAAACTAAAGCCAAAAACCAAAGGCTAAAACGCCTAATCACACCGACTCACACTGAAAACCTCGGGAGTCATGTCGACCATGCTACTAGCCTAAAATGACCCTTTCGGAGCTGATGGAATCGTCAGAATTGGATTCCGATGTCATCTTCTTGAACTTTTGATCGAAAATGATCGTTCAAGGTTCATAAGCTCCAAAACACAAAAACTCGCACCAAGACCAAACGAACGACCAGGTGACCGAACTGTCAGTCCCAGCAAGTCATAAATGACTTGGGGTCGCTATAGGAACGCTCTAAATGACACACAGAAGGCAAGACACAGAAATGACCATGAGGGTCATTACACATACGCTGGGTATTGAGATCTAACATGAGTTTGAGGAAAATATTAGAGTTTAGGCGAATTGGGGCTGGAAAACGAAGAAGGAAAAAGTCGAGCATGCTTCGTCAAACAAGTCCGTGTCGCGGACTTGCTTCCCTAGTGACAAAAAAGTTTCTCTGCGTCGCGGGTAAGACGCGAACTCCTCTGTCTCAAAATTTAATTTCACGAGTATTTATGTAGAAACATCTCCACGTCGTGGACTTGTTCCAAGATGGTGATTTCGTAACTTTTCTCAAGTTTAGCTAGTTGAAATCATTCCTAAACATCATGAGGTCTGTCCAAACACAAATCATAATCCTTGAATTCATAATTTAATTCAAGGATCAGTTAAGAGTCAATTCAAGTAAGAGTTCAGATCAAAGTCAAGAGTCAAGTAAGAGAAGTTTATTTCAAGTTTTCATAAGTCTTTTACAAACGTTTTAACTTTGTTTTAAGACTTAAGTTTGAAGTTAAGCAAAGAGTAAAGAGTAAAGTTTGAAGTTCTTTTCTTCAAGAGGTATATGGGGACTATGTATTCCCAAAGAAGTTTAAAAGAAATGTTTTCACATTTAAACAAGAACAGAAACTGAGATTTCCAAAGAGCCTTCGGGCTAGTTTTCAGAAAAGAGTAATAGCTTTCTAAATGAAGCAAAAAGGGAAACTGAGATTTCCAAGATAGCCTTTGAGCTAAGTTTTTGAGCACCAATCTCAAATCATAGAAGATGTATGTTTTAAAAAAATAAGAGCTAGTATGTTTTGGGAGTAGTATTGAGTACCGAATTGGGGGAGCGTTCAAAGAACCCACAACCCCTATAGAACCATGTAGCCATCATAGGTATAAAAGGATCATACTTTTTAGATGAATCCTTTTTAAGATAGACTAGTGGATCCATTAGGCAGTTCAGGTTCTATACCTTTGGCCGGGTATAGGATGCTCTGGCAGCGTGAGATTGATCGTTGTATCATCACTATACCTCTTATGTGATGGTTATCGGTTAGAGAAACTCCCACAGCAGTTATTGTAATTTCATATACATCAGTTCATTTGTATTTCTATATTCATCTCAAATTTATTGTATCTTTGCATACACACAGAGTTTATAGCATGTTTTAAACATCTTTTCTTTATATTGCACTTGTTTTAAATTACTTTATATTGAAATGAGTCAGTCAGGTTGAGTTGAGTTGAGCCAGGTAAGTTATTTAGTTCCTTCAGATTCTTTCTAGCCTATGTTGCTTAGCATTCCAACTCGCATACTCGTACATTCAATGTACTGAAGCCAGTTGGCCTGCATCGTATTATGATGCAGATACAGGTAACCAGAATCAGCATCCAGCGCCTCGTTGATCCAGTTGAGCAGCTCAGAGTCAGTGGTGAGCCTTCTTGCATTCTGGAGGACTCTTTTATTCGCTTTCAGTCTTTCATTTATTAGGATGTTGTGGGGTTTGTCCCAACATCCATCTCAGTATTTTAGAGGCTTCATATACAGTTAGATAGTTATTAGCTCAGATGTCTTTCTTTATCTTTCAAATGTTGTTTAAGACTTAAATACCATTTTGGCCAACTTATTATTCTTTAAGTTATTATTTGAGGCTATTTCATTGAGTAAAGTCTTCCGCTGAGTTAAGTAATCCAGGCCAAGGGTTAGCTTGGGGCCAACAATGGTCTCCGAGTGCCGGCCACATCTAGGGTATAGGCTCGGGGCGTGACATTTTCAATAGTTTTTCTTTACAGGAAAGTAGATGGCACCATTTATCTTTGATAAGAGTCTTTACTTTGTAATAGTAACACCAAGTTTCACCCCTCTCGATAGTTGCCCCGAGTAATTTTATGATCAGTCGCTGAAGTTGGTTTGAGAATTTTAAACACAATTAGAATAGCGGCTAATATGCATCAGGTGTTTTAATTACCTGAAACAATGAATTGAAATATATTTTAGAGGTTATATTATTATTAGTTTATTATTATAATGGATTAGGAAAGAGAGTTGAGAATTTGAATATTGCAAAACTTAATTCTGCACCTATTTATACGTATGGTTGGACTTGGGAAGGAAGACTTGGTGGCTAATCATATGTAATGATGGCCACATGATCTTTAAGTAATTATGATAATTAATTGGTGATTTTGGTTTTTGATTTTTAGGCCGTATTTCGTATTTAAGTTTTCTGGTTATGACTCTAATTTTTGGGTTTCACAATTTTGTTATTAGTTGTTAAATTAGGATTCAAGTTTTGATATATCGGTATAGGTAATTAAATTGTAGGCGTATTTTATTATATGAATATTGTTAGATTTATAATATTGGAGAAGTTGAAACTTAATCATAGGCTTAAAATTTGGAAAATATGGGTATTGTTAGTTTCGAAATCTTATTGTGGTTTATTTGGAAAGATTGTATTGATTTGGAAGCCCAATGAAAGGGGAATGCTCAAGCCCAGAGTAATTGTCAATAAATTGAGGCAAGTGAATTTCTAAATCCTTGTTAAGTGCATAGAATCTCGTATTTCCTTGTGATATGTGTTGGGGAGTAATGAGAATTGGTGATGGGTTGACTTGTCCATATTGAATAATTCTAATGATGAAAGAAAGGGTAATAAAAGGTAATGTGATTAATTGTTGGTGTGTGATGTTGAGAATAGTTTGAAAAGTTTATTGACTCATTGTTGATGTTGTATCACGATTGTGTTGTTGTAAATTGTGCATTATTATGAAAATGGTTATCTCCTCATTATTTATGTGAACATGTCATTTGCATTGGTTCTGTGACATGGTTGTGATAAGTGTTATGTGAATTGAGGAAGAATAAGAAATTGAAAAGGATGTACCATTTCGAGGGACGTGTTGCGCGCCGTGACGGATACTATTATCGAGGGACGTGTCGTATACTATTATCGAGGGACGTATCGTACGCCGAGACGAATACTATTATCGAGGGTCGTGTCGCACGCCGCGACGAATGCATGTACAGATATGTCCCCGATGGGTCCCGGACTATGAGACAACGGGGGTGTATCGTTAGATCAGACATGTATCACTATAATTGACATTGCATTTCATTGCATTGCACATCTTTTATCATTGGTGAACTTGGTCTTGTGTGTTGTTGATCTTGTGAGTGTCTTTCTATGGAACTTGTGATTGCTGAATATTGAATTTGTTGTTGAGGATATGTAATTGTTAGAGTGTTGTTGTTTAGTTGTGAGTTATGTACATTGTGAACTGTTAGGTAGGACTGGTTTTATGAGGTTGTAGTTGTGGAGGTTCGGTTGGGGTGGTATGGAGTACATGTATTTTATTGCCTTAGCTTGTGTTTAGAAGTTTACTTGTTGAGTACCGTGTGGTTTGGTACTCACTCCTTTCTTCTATATTTTTGTAGGTTACTAGTCCGAACCTTCGTGATACTTTCTCTTATTTTCTTGTTTGAGACTTCTTGTAGAGGTTTGTGAGATAACTGCTTGTCATCTCAGCGGATCTTCTTTCTCCTTATTTATGATCCTGTTCTATTCTAGAAACAATGTCATTTGAGACTTGTATTTTCTTTCAATTTTGGTATAACACATTAGCGGCTTGTACACGTGACAACCAGATTTTGGGGGTTTTATTAAGTTGACTTAGTTATTCGCACTTATGATATTGTGAGATTTCAATATGTCTTACTTCCGCATAGTTTGTAATATTTGGATTTTAGGCTGACTTGTTTTGGTGGGATAAGACGAGTGTCATCACATCCATTTTTTGGATCGTTACACTAAAATTATACAATTTTTTTCTTAATGATTCTCAAATCTCATATGTTCTTTTTCTGATATTGAGGAATTTGTCGTTCAAATTGCGAGTTATTATATTTTTGAGGTTTTAAAACAATTTTGTTTATTATTGAACTTTTATTGTCTGTAATCGCCATTTGTTTTTTGGGTCATTTCCTATTGGATTTGAATATGCATGTACTAATTTTTCTGTTATACTTATTCATGTTTGGATTTAGGTAGTGAGATGCAATCTTAAGGATGATTTTGAGTAAAAACTCAAAGATAATGGACTATTATAGGCATTTTCTCCTCCATTTTCTCTTCAGGTTAAGAGTTGGTGCAACAAAGGTGTTTGATGGTATGCTTGAACCAAGTAAAAGATTTTTCATTAGTTTTTCTTACAGATTTTCTACAATATTTAGAATTTATTCTCTTCCCCTAACTAAAAGTCCATTACAACTACCTAATCTTTTCCATGGCATATGTTCTTTACTTCGATAAATGGCATACCATTGTGAAATGAAAATGTTGATAGATTACTATTTGAAAGTGAATATAATATTGATATGATATTTGTCATTACTTAGGTGTACAGTATAATTTTCCGGTGAAGGATATCCAAATGCTCCGCCCCTTCTTGATGCTCACCTGCATAGTGGGGAAGAGGTTGATGAGTATTTCGTCACCACTGTTTGCATCTAAGAATTCAATCCATTTTCCATTGTCAGATAGTTTTCCAAATACTTTACTACTTATGGTTTTGCGATTACTTATATGAAAGCGATACTTCTGGTGTTAGGATTACTAATACTTGTTCCAAAATAAGAAAAATAGAAAAATTAAATTATATATATACTTCTTTGGTATTTATTTATATAAATAAATTATTAATGAAAATTTTGCCAAGTCTATAACGTGGAAGTCCAATTGAAATTGTACTACATTATTAAAGCTGCTGATGTTTTAGTTATAGAAAGTATCGGAAGGAGCAGAATGTCAAGTTGAAAGTATTAAGAGAGGTAAATTAACAACGTGAAGATCGCATTTTGACAGAAAGGGAAAGTTGTTTCCCCCTCCATCCATATATGTATTCCACTCCGCTTTGCGGGGCACGTTTGGAAGAGAAAGAGAAAGGCGCTTCGTCCTGGAAGAGAAGAGGAAGGAAATAACTAGTCTAAGTTTAGTAATGTTTTAAGATTAGTCAATTTTTCTTTGAGTCATTTTTTATCAATTGCGTACTAATTTATGTTGGATTCAATAATTGATTTAGGTTACCATCCAAATTCTAAGTTCGATAATATTAAAAGATCGAGTCAACATGACTTAGATATTTTTTTGTCTGTTTCTTTTTCTAATGACGTAATTATTTCTGCTCTATTATTGTTTACCAAAATTGTATTCAAACAAACAAACAACTTTTAAGTTAAAAAAAATAAAAAATCCCTAATAATTGATGGAGGTATATATTTTCATTTTGCATAATATTTTTTTTAACGGGGTCAAAAATTAAACACCACCCTTACAAAAGTCCACTCCACGTAAATTTCTGAAATTTAGTTGATCATAATAAGTTGAATAAATTCAACGTAGACACCGTATACGAATACATATTTTACCAAAAATAGAACAACACTACTGCATGGATGATGCAACTATACGGCAGATGCATGTATTCTTCAATATGTATGTATATCTAGCAGTGGCGGAGGCAGGAATTCTATCAAGGGGGTTCAAATAAAACATAGGCGAAATCCTGAACCCCATAAACCATTGAGCTACTCCTTTGACATATGCTCAGGGGGTTCAATTTTAAATATATACACGTACACAAAAAAATTAATCTTATATATATAGTGTAAATTTTTTTCCGAGGGGGGTCGAATGACCCCCCTGGACACACTCTACATCCGCCACTGATATCTAGTTGTTTGCGATAAATTTCAATGTGACAGAAAGTAAATTGCAATTAGAAATAAAATATGAAGAAATAAGAATATTTTATATATTGTTAAGTAGTTTGGGTACAATTATGTTCCTCCTTTGATCCTTGATTCTTTCTCTCATAACATTTATCAGGGTCGTTAGTAACATATTTCTCAAATTAGGATGATTTGGATTTGATCACTTAATGAATATTAAGTTAATTTGTGGAATATTCGAGATTCAAGATGATATATACCCTTTAATCTTTAGATAGGCATAAGCTAGGGTTTATGGTTAATAGCCTCCAAGAATTCTAACTGGAATCAAATGCATCTTTTAGAGTCCTAACTAGAATTGAACAAGTCTTATAGAATACCACAAATTTTCAATGTCTAGGTTTAACAATTATTTATATATATTTATATATATATCTTAACATAATTCCATGAAATAATAATCTACTCAATTCACTTTGGTTTGAACTGATTATTGACTCGCTTATTAATTAGCTCATATTATTACAATCAATCAAAAATTGGGCTAATATCTAACCCAAATTAATCTATGAGAGATCTCGTAAGATATTTCCAGAAAGACATTTTTCTATTTGATATGTTATACATAATTAGCCATAACGAAGAAAAATAATATTTTTATTAGATACTAAAAAATTATGAAAAAACAAATAAAACATAGTAAGAAATGAAAGGGTTGAGTTTTGACCTGCCTTCTAGATAATTTCACAAAATTAACTTTTGAACAGACTAATATTCCTCTTACTTATTAACTCAATCCATTTTGATCAGTCTAAATGCAGTTCATTTGTCATCGCTATATATAGTTATTTGATATGAGCCTAAAACAAGAAAGGGTCACTTACCATAAAAAAAAAATGATATCAACCATTTCAAAGAAGACTATCAAACCTTCTTCTCCCACCCCATCTACTCAAAGATGGCACAATCTTTCCCTTATTGATCAAGTTGTTGCTAATATATATATGCCCTTTGTTTTTTCTATCCAAACCATCAAGTGGCTTCAATCCCTAAACACCAATTATTTCAATTTCTAGCAAACTCTTTGTCAAAAACTCTTACATTTTACTATCCATGGGCAGGAACTCTAAAAGACAATGTCACTATTGAGTATGATGATCACGGTGCTGAGTTCTTCGAAGTTGAAATCAACTCATCCATGAACGAAGTTATTCATAACCCTGATTTGACATCTGGTGCCTTAATTGTTGCACAATTAAACCATTTCGAGTGTGGAGGAATCGCGCTTAGTCTTTGCATGTCCCACAAGGTGGTGTTAGAGTTTGCTCAATTTTTCTTTTAGTATAGTTTTTTCTCTTTTTTTCTTCTGATTAGTTCAAGATTTGCAATTATTAATTTCTGCATGCATGATGTCTTGTTATTTTATCCTAACAGGTGGGAGACGCGTGCAGCGCTTACTACTTCTTGGGGGATTGGGCTAGGTTAACTCGAGATCCAAAATTAACATTATCTCCTCCATACTTTGCTAAGGATTCACTAATGCCATCACCATTTGATGGTCCTCTGCTTTCCCATGTTATTGAGCCAAAAAAGAAAAGATGTATTCAAAAGAGGTTTGTTTTCTCTGAATCCAAGATAAACGCGCTTAAAGCCTTGGTTGTTGCAGAATCCTGCGTAAAAAATCCAACAAGGAACAAGGTCGTGAGTGCACTCCTCTACAAATGCGCGGCTTCTTCTTCTACTACCAATTTTGGGCGATCTCAATTAGTCCTACCCTTAAACTTGCGAAGTCAGGCAAGTTTACAACCACCACTACCACCAACAACCATAGGAAATATTATTACTATCTTTTCCACACCAATATATGAAAACTACGAACGAGACCTCAAACTGCCAAAATTAATAACCGATATGAGAAAGTCCAAACACGACCTCTCCACCAGAAACAATATACAAGAAAATATGTTTGTTAAAGAGATGTTGGAGGCATATACAACAGGTAAATTGCCATTCCAACAAAGGGATTGTGATGTTTATATGATTACTAGTATATTAGCATTCGAATTAGAAAAATTAGATTTTGGATTTGGGAAGCCTGCTAGAGCAAGCAAAGGAAGTGGTCNATTGGTAGGATAATGTCGATGATCCATTGGTAGGTTAATGATGATCCATCGGTAGGATAATGTCGATGATCCATTGGTAGGATAATGTCGATGATCCATTGGTAGGATAATGTCGAGAGCGAATCGCTCTTAAGTAGCGAGAAAAAACGTTAAACTACAAGAGAAAATCGCTTGTAAGTCAGCGAGATGATCCATTTTTTATGCCATTAACAATAGTTATAGCACAAACATATCTAGCTCCTTCTCTAGCGAAGTGTCCCTTTTGATTAAACCGAAAATTGAATGGCCCTTTATGTATTTTGAAGGAAAAAATTGATGTTTTTAACTTTGACTTTGAAATTTAATCATCCCAATATATATAACCCATGAACGAGTTTTTATATCAATTTTAAAATAAATAAAAAAGAAAAAAGAAAGATAATATATACTAGCAGGGAACTACATGTGATTACTACAAAAGATAAATTCGATATTTGGATCAATTGTCTTACCTTGCTATCATAACATTATTTTTATTTTTATCCATTAAAAAAAAATACATTTATATATTTATATTACTAGTAATATCTTTAATGTGTCATCACATAATTATCCCTCAATTAGTAAAATGTTTGGTCTTTTTTCATGTGAGAAACCCATATTGAGAAAGGAAATTAATACATTTTAGCTCAACTTTTAATTAATTAATGTCAAATTTAATAAAAATAAATAAAAAACAATCGTAGACAATCTCCAATTATTAGAATTTTACAATATGCATATATAATGGGTTATATAAATTTTGAGTTTGGCCTTTTATTTTTCTTGTTATTCCAAGTCCTCTACTTTATTTTATTTTTATTTTATATTTTTAATTTAATATTTTTTACTAGTAAAGTAATATCTTTAATGTGTCATCACATAATTATCCCTCAATTAGTAAAATGTTTGGACTTTTTTCATGTGAGTAACCCATACTCATTGAAAAAGGAAATTAATATATTTTAGATCAACTTTTAATTAATTAATGTCAAGTTTGATAAAAATAAATAAAAAACAATCGTAGACAATCTCTAATTATTATAATTTTACAATATGCATATATAATGGGTTATATAAATTTTGAGTTTGGCCTCTTTTTTTCTTCTTCTTGTGATTCTAAGTCCTCTACTTTATTTTTATTTTAATATTTATAATTAAATATTTTTTACTCGACTCATAGACCGAGTTGGACCAGTCCAATCTTGATTAAGCCTCACGAGTCGACGAGCTTATTTAGGTTAGGCTAAACAATTTCGTTCTTAAATGAATTTTTAATTTTTTTCAGCTCAATCCTATCAAATCGCAGATTAGGTTGGATTTGGGTGAAGCAATGGACCAAGTCCAAACTAACAGCTCCAAAATCTACGAGGTTTAGAAATAGAAAATCTTCTTAATTACAAAAAAATCAGCAAAAATGGCGGCATGCATACATAATGAATTGCCTATATGTTATGTATTGATACTGTATAAACAGTTATTTAATGTATCAATATTGGATAATATTATATAGTTATGTATTTATAATGTATAACAATGTATTTATATATATATATATATATATATATATTACCCTTGAGGTTAAGAGTTGGTGCAACAAAGGTGTTTGATGGTATGTAATGAGACTTCATCAAAGTAGTTGGTTGTTAAGTAGTTAAGAGGTGGTTAGGATGATTAAGGGTAGTATAGACTTTTCTCTTAAAAGTTGTTATAACTAATTCTTTCAATAGTTAGTTACATAAACAACTATAAATACATGTTCATGTCATTGTACAAGTTAGCCTTTTGAGCTCATAAATGGATTTCTTCTTTCTTCTCTTCTAGTAGCTTCTGTAAATCGTGTCTACGTTCAGTATGCTTGAACCAAATAAATGATTTTTCATTATTTTTTCTTACAGATTTTCTACAATATATTTCTCTGTCAATTCTGAAGATTTTGGTTCAACATTGACTTTCTTTGGCTTCTGATGGTGAGTCTAAGTTGTTATGATTGAAGATAAATGAAGATTATTATTGCACTTATACATAGTAAAATAATACCTACTTTTATGATAAAACTTTTTGGTGCTTTACTGATTGATTGGAAAAACATTGGCATATTTGATGAGAGAAGAGGAAAAAGTTAAGATATTGGAGATATTATCACTATCTTTTCCACACCAAGTTACAACCACCACTACCACCAACAATCATAGGAAATATTATCACTATCTTTTCCACACCAATATATGAAAACTACGAACGAGACCTCAAACTGTCAAAATTAGTAATCGATATAAGAAAGTCCAAACACGACCTCTCCACTAGAAACAATATACAGGAAAATATGTTTGTTAAAGAGATGTTGGAGGCATATAGAACAGGTAAATTGCCACTCCAACAAAGGGATTGTGATGTTTATATGATTACTAGTATATTAGCATTCGAATTCGAAAAATTAGATTTTGGATTTGGGAAGCCTGCTAGAGCAAGCAAAGGAAGTGGTCCATCTAGCAACACTTTTATCTTAATGAATACACCAGATGATGATCATGACAGAGGAGTTGAAGCCTTTGTAAATTTGAATGAAGAAGATATGTCTGTTTTCATCAATGACAAAGACCTCCTCCAATTTGCTACTCCATTTTAGGGGACAAGCCAAAATGAACTAAGTTGATAGTTGTTAGTTTAAATACAATGTTTGTTTTGATTGTTACTTAAATTTTACTGTATCGTATCATTTAAATCAATGGTTATGTAACGATCGATTTGGTGTGATCAGTTCATTACTTTAATATTTTCTTCTCATTTTATCGTTATTTATTATTTAAAAATCATATTTCATATTTTATCATATTTTAAAATAATAAAGTATGATACAATATAATACAGTACAATATAATAGATTATGAAATAATACCTAATTAACAACCATCCAAACAAAGTGTGTTTTTTTTTCTTAAGTAAGTTGAGTTAAAGTGTTCTATTTCTAAAGTTTGTTGGACCTTTTTGAGGTGCAATTTCCGTTTTATTTTTATCTATATTTATGCATTTTGGTATCTAGTGTTGTTTTTAGTTTGTAATTATGGAATTTGACTATACATATATTATTGGAGTTTTTGGTTAGTCTTTTTTTTTTTAAATCTCTATTAAAATTTATCAATCAGAATTTGTTATATGTGATGATGGAGATTTAAAGTACTCAATTTTGGTATATTTAGAAGGATTAAAATTATTTAAGAAAGAATTTTAAAGAAGACTTTGAACCTACCTCAAACATAAGAATTTTTATTTTATTTTCTTGTTAACATATTCAATTTTTTTATAAGTGAAAATTATAGTATAACATGACTATTAGATTCATTGTTTCACGATAATTTTATTGACCCTTTTTGCTCTGATTAAACATCATATTTGACTTCAGGTTAGAAATATTAATGAGACGGTTTTAAACGGTGTAGGACATGTATTGATCTTCGATCAACATTTTATAGAAATATCGCTAAAGACTTTAGCTATTAATCTGAATGTAATGACACTAATTCGATTGTCGCTAAATATTTTTGTGTCAATATTAAAAACATCTATTCCCACTAAATTAAATATCTCATTTGAACATTCATCTTCAATTTTGAATAATATGCATATTATTTTTGGCAAATATGAAAAAAAATTCAAACATTCATTTTGATTTTTAAACAACTGATCAATTATTTTGTGTTAGTGTGGCATTTTAATAATACTCCTTTTGTCCCTTTTTACTTGTCCAATTTTGACTTTTTACTTGTCATTTTTGACAAATCAAGTAAAAACAATATTTGTTTACCTATTATACCCACAATTTATTTAGAAAGTTAATGTTTTTGAAAAAAGTAAAACATATTTAATGAGTAAATTGATTTTGAAATTCCATCAATTAATAGGGGTAAAATGGTAAAACTACTATGTCAATTATTATTTTCTTAATAGGTTTGTCAAATAAAAAATAGACAAGTAAATAGGGACAGAGAAAGTATAAAACATCTGCATCTTCGCATTGCTGCATTAGAACGTTGGAGACATGTGTCCCTAATTACTCCATTTGGATTCAATGCTCATTGGACGTGGTTGCCATGACCATTAGTTCTTCATTCAATCTCATATTATTTTACTCGACTCGTCTAGAGTTTGTCCAATTACACATTGTGTTTCGGCTATTGTATTTTGAAGAGGATAAGTCAAAATGATTATTGCTAGACCGGTGAAAAGATTTATTGCAGTGGACTTGAATCTCCTTAAAGAGAACGAAAAATGAGTGTCTCACCTCAAAAATATTTTATTTTTTTATTTTTAATTTTCAGTTGTGATTTGTAATATGTAATTTCACCAACATTTTATACAATGAAAAAGGTCCAAAAATTCACTTAATATGAAATAGAGGAAGTAGTAATTTTGGCTTGGTGGACCGATCTAATTTAATTTGCTATTTGCTTTTGGAACCTGGTTAGAATGAGGCTGCAAGACTTAATTATTTCAAATTCACTCGGAATTTTGGCAACAATTGTAGGAGGTGTGATGTACATGCACTTATTTCAAGAGAGTGTAACACTTTTCAGTTGAGCCATTATATCAAAATTGTACAATTAGAACCTCGATATGATCTTATTTTGTTTATCATTGATCAAGATGTTCTTTTTTGCTTTTATTGAGGATTCTTTTTATTGTTTTTTGACACTTATATATAGTAGAGATTAGAGGTATTTGACCCTCATAAGAGATTGCGATTTTAGATAGTATATCCAAATATAACTTATAATCAAATCAAAACAAGAAATTTAAAAAAAGTATCATAACAAATGAAAACAACGTCCTGGCTAAACAAGAGTTTCTTCGCATGGAATGTTATATGAATTATCGATGAATAGATAGGTGTAGTACATGACTTCCATAATTTACCTTAAATTCCCATGTGCAACTAGTAGTTGTACTTTGACTAGCACATCTAATATCAATGTATTAATCAATATATATACTATAGAGTTAATTGGACTTACCATAAAAAAATCAAAATGATATCAACTATTTCAAAGAAGATTATCAAACATTTTTCTCCCACCCCATCTACTAAAAGATGGCATAATCTTTTCCTTCTTGATCAATTTTTAGGTAACATTTATGTACCCTTTGTTTTTTTCTACCCAATACATCAAGTAGCTACAATCCCAAAACACAAATTATCTAAATTTTTAACAAATTCTTTGTCAAAAACTCTTACATTTTACTATCCATGGGCAGGAAGTCTAAAAAACAATGCTACTATTGAGTGTGATGATCATGGTGCTGAGTTCTCCGAAGTCGAAATCAACTCTTCCATGGATAAAGTTATTAATCACCCTGATTTGACATTCCTTCAAGGTTTATCTTGTAGGGATTCGTCATCGTCAACATTTGGTCCCTTAGTAACTCTTGCACAATTAATCTATTTCGAGTGTGGAGGAATCGCTCTTAGTTTTTGCATGTCCCACAAGCTGGTGTTTTAGTATAGTTTTTTCTTTTCCTTCCGACTCGCTCAAGGTTTGCAATTATTAACTTCTGCATATATGATGTCTTGTTATTTCAATCCTAATAGGTGGGAGACGCGTGTAGCGCTTACAACTTCTTGAGGGATTGGGCTAGGTTAACTCAAGATCCAAAATTAACATTATCTCCTCCATACTTTGCTAAGGATTCACTAATGCCATCACCATTTGATGGTCCTCTGCTTTCCCATGTTATTGAGCCAAAAAAGAAAAGATGTATTCAAAAGAGGTTCGTTTTTTCTGAATCCAAGATAAACGCGCTTATAGCCTTGGTTGTTGCAGAATCCTGCGTGCAAAACCCAACAAGGAACGAGATAGTGAGCGCCCTCCTCTACAAATGTGCCGCTTCTTCTTCTACTACCAATTTTGGGCGATCTCAGTTAGTCCTACCCTTAAACTTGCAAAGTCAGGCAAGTTTACAACTACCACCACCAACAACAACCATAGGAAATATTCTCACTATCTTTTCCACACCAATATATGAAAACTACGAACGAAACCTCAAACTGCCAAAATTAGTAACCGATATAAGAAAGTCCAAACACGACCTCTCCACCAAAAACAATATACAAGAAAATATGTTTGTTACAGAGATGTTGGAGGCATATAGAACAGGTATATTGCCATTTCAACAAAGGGATTGTGATGTTTATATGATTACTAGTATATTAGCATTCAAATTCGAAAAGATTTTGGACTTGGGAAGCCTGCTAGAGCAAGCAAAGGAAGTGGTCCATCTAGCAACACTTTTATCTTAATGAATACACCAGATGATCATGGCAGAGGAGTTGAAGCCTTTGTAAATTTGAATGAAGAAGATATGTCTGTTTTCATCAATGACAAAGACCTCCAATTTGCTACTCCATTTTAGGGGACAAATTAAAATGAACTAAGTTGATAGCGTGCCAGTACACTGTTAGTTTAAATACAATGTTTGTTTTGATTGTTACTTATATTCTACTGTATCATATCGTTTAAATCAATCATTATGTAACGATCGATTTGGTGTGATCACTTTGTTACCTTAATATTTTCTTCTCATTTTATCTTTATTTATTATTTAAAAATCACATTTCATCTTTTATCCTACCTTTTCTAAAGTAAGTTAGTAACAACCATATTTTCTTAAACTTGAAGAACATTATAAAAATGATCAACTCATGACTACCTTAAGTTTTAATCTTGGGGAAAAAAACAAATGGACGATTTTTACATTTGTTTTGGATATTCCTAAAGGACATATCAAAACATGACTCCACTTAACAACAACAACATACCCAGTGTAATCCCACAAGTCGGGTCTGGGGAGGATAGAGTGTACACATATCTTACCCCTACTTCGTAAAGATAAAGAGGTAGTTCCCAATAAACCCTCAGCTTAACTAAAGCCTGCCAAACAGTTTGAAAAAGGATACAGATACAGGAGCAATAACAACAACAAATTAATGCGAAATGAAGAGTGTTACACAACATATTGGAGAAAGAACAGTAACGAAAACGAAATAATGCAATAATCGGCTACAAATACATCTATCTGAAACAAAAGTTTTAAAGTTCACAATCATACCATATGCACAATGGATGAAAAGAGGTATCTTCTGAGCTCTTTTTCTACAAGCCCACTTAACAGCAGCCTCTATATCAGCTGGCTGAGGTGACCTTGAATCCCAAGTAGGAATACACAAAAATGCATGATTTCCAGTAAACTCCAACATCCTAGGCATCTCACAAGTACAATCAATAATAGCAGGATTACCAGGTGGCAATTTATCAAGTGAACAAGGCCAACCCCCAACATACAACCCTTCAGAAATCTCACTATATGGAGGTTCCCCACTCTTCATTCTTCTCAAAGCTGAAAAGCCCCTAACAAAATACAAGTAAGGACTAAACATAACAAGTGACCAAATTGGAAATGTCCCATCTGAGTTTTCCCCCAAAAGAATTGGAAGATCAATTGAAGGGTTAGCAGCTAATGCTACCAATAAAGATGCCAATGATGCATACAAACAAGGTATTGACAATAATGGGTATCCATAATTCCTGAGAGTTGCAAATAATATGAATAAAGTTACTGACTTAGGCCTATAAGCACAGAAATTCCAACACCCATTTCAGTTCTTGACCAAAAGAATCGATTTTTAAGCCGAAAAATCAGATACAAAGTCGAAAATTCAAATGGGTTATACCCAATTCAAGAAAATACGAGAAGGGAAAATCTTAAGGCAAATAGGCAAAACAAAATTGAGTGTCTAATGGAGAGAAAGAGGGAAAATCAAGAAGACAGAGGCAAATCGCTTGATGAGAGGGGAAAGAATTAGGAATTGTTTGGTTGGGAGTTAGGAACCTAATTAGAAAAAT
>NC_064283.1:64766457-64783330 GCF_019186545.1 Solanum stenotomum
TTTGACATTATGAGATATTCCTTACACATTTAAGGAGAATGGTACACCGGAATATATATTATATGTTAAAGGATCAACTTCATGCAATGGAAGAATTTGTTATTAGCAAATATATTTTAACTTATTTGATAAAAAATATATCCTTCCTCATTTAATAGATGTAAAATTTGTGAAGCTTTATTTTTTTCACAATCTTCATATTATTAAAACAAATAATAATATTACGATTAAACAACAGAGTAAATATAAAATTAATAAAAAATATTTAATTTTAATGATCGTGCGAAGTGCGGCCAAATTCTCTAATTTAAAACAAAAAAAATCAAATTTAAATAGGTCTACTATAGAATTCCTAGAAATCCAAGTTGAAAAATTATGTTAAAAATGGAAACTAAAAAGTGAAATAAATTTAATTGAGAGTTATCCTTCGTCTGTCCCATTTTATGTGACACTTTTTATTTCTCAAGAATCAAATAGTTTAAGTTTGACCATAAATTTGCGTATGATATCTTCAATTTTTTTAAAATGAAATTTATATATTTGTAAACTACGTAAAAATCAAAACATTATAATTCATAATAATTAATAATTCAAAATATTTTAAAAATCTATGAAAAATTTAAGATGAAAGATAAACTAAAGAGAGTAAAAGAGGAGAATGGAAAGTAGAAAAAAAGAATAGTTCATCTTTTTGGTGGGCCTCAATGTACAATTTCTATAGCTTTTAGTCCAACTCTTTAGTGCAATGTTGGTCCTCCAAACTCCCATTTCTAAATAAGAGTAATATATATATATATATATAAGAGAACTTTAGGCCCGCTTAAGTGAAGTCACCACAAATCAGGAATACCTTTTAATTTATTTATTTTCAAAACCAGTCTTTCCCTTTCATAAAAGTTGTAACTTTTATGAAAAATGTGACTTTTATGAAAGTTGTGACTTATATTCAATATAAAGTGTGGAGAGGTTCTCAAGTTTACCGTAAGTTGTAAATACTTTTTTAAAGTAATAGATGTGTTTCTCGATACTACGATTGAAATAGAAGTGTAGTTTCAAATTGAACTTCATCACTCTGGTATGTTGATTTTTTAAAAAATACCCAAACAAACTGAACAATTTTGTGTAATATTTTTCCCTTTCAATTATATATAATAAGTCGAATTGTTGTCCAATATGATACATTCTCCCTTTAATTTTTCATTTTAATAATTACTTATTATACATTCAAATTGGGAACTTTAAAATGATAGATGTAAAGCACAAGGTAGGGTTGAACTTTCTACACATTAAAATTAGAATATTTGTTCTCTTTTTTCAGCCTTTTAAAATTTATTTATCCCTTCAACAATGATTATTTATTTAATAGAAAATTTAATATCTCAGATTGATGTTCATTTGATTCCCCAAAAATATCAAATAGTTACACCTCTTGGAAGAAAAAGGATAAATTATAAAATCAAATTAAAGATGATTGATTGAAGGATAAATGATAAGATGTTATAATTATCATATTTCTTTACATTATTAATGTTTGTTATGAATATATTTTAAGTATTATTTTATAAATCTAGTAATATTAAATTCCCACACAAGGCACGGATAATTTTACTAGTATGTTAATAATAGTAAAACAAAAATCCATCTAAACTATCTCGTTTATGTTATAAAATAAAATACTAAAATAAAAAGAAGAAAAGTGGAGACAGATACAGTAGTAGAAAGAAATAAAGTAATTTTCCTTTTCTATGTCATTTTCTCATTGCTGTGTAACTTCCCTTTTTATAGGGATAAAGTTACTTGGAGTGGTTGGCCTCCTACAGTAAAGTGGGCCACAAATATATGTTATTTACAATATGGCTCATAAACATACACTATGTAGAACAATTTATCCATTATTCCAATATCAATATATATTTTTCCACAAGTTGTGCAATGATTGTTGAAGCTGCTTTAATATTTTAAGACTTTTCTCTTTGTGTTTTTCCCCAAGTTATATAATAATGGTTGTTGAAGTTGCTTCAATTAAAAAAAATAAAAATGTACTTTTTGTTCAGTGGAAATTTCAAAAAGCTTTAATACATCTTTGCCTTTTTGGTAAGTGGGCAATTTTTTTTATGTGGTTCAAATTTTAATTAAGGTGTCTAGCAAAGTGAATTTTGTGGATAATTTTAAGAGATCACGGGTGACTTAAAACCAATATTTTTCTTTAAATTCATTCTATTCTCAACCTACGATGTCCATCGCCAATTGCCTAGTGATGATACTTATTGGTCCTTAATTTTTTTGTTTTTTATAAGCCATCACCTCGGATTGTGATTCTTTTGACGTGGGGGGTTAGACTTGACCCCTATTATGTCGAGTAATTCAAAATTTGATAGTGAAGAAGATAATACATTTTTTTTTAAATGTACCTTTCACTTAGCTTGTTGCAACTTTATCCTTTTTGATAATGGTTGTCTAATCGTAAATTCTTTTTTCAAAATGTTTCGACCCTTTGAACACACGTATTTATGTCTGAGTGCATATCTCTATCTCCCATTTTCTAACTTGTTTTCCAATATACAACCCCCTCTTCCTATATATAGATTTTTCTCTCTATATAAAATTTTTTGTGTACGAAAATAAAGTAAAATGGATATAAAATATGCATATTTTGCACAAAATAAAGTTCTTGTTCCTTTTCTTGAGATGTACATTTTTCATTTGGTAAACAAAATCTTTTAGTTACAAAATAAAAAGAGTGTGTTTGTAAGGTTATTAATAGTTTGAGGATGCAACTAATAATTTGCGCTAGATTTAGAGGTGTTTTCAATACTCTACTCTTTTTTATATTAAAACACACTTTGATACTGAGTCGACATCCATATGTATGATATCTCTTATTGATCAATTAACTATTTGATCAACTTAGTATCAAAATATGTTTTAATACAAATGAAAGAAAGTCATTTGATGCTCTAACAAGATGGAGATATGAAAAATAAAAGAGAAGGGGAAATCTTAAGGAGAATATCAAAAGGAAATTGAGAATCTTATGGAGAGAAAGAGGGAAAATCAAGAAGACAGAGGCAAATCGCTTGATGAGAGGGGAAAGAACTTCACTTTTAGGAGTTGTTTGGTCGGAGTTAGGAACCTAATGAGAAAAATGAGTTAATAGAAAAACAAAAATTCATTTGAACAACTCCCTCCTTCTCATTTCATGTGACACTTTTCAAATTTCGAGATTCAAACAAGTCTATCTTTGACCGTAAATTTTTCATCAATCTTTTAAACATTTTGAATTATCAATTATTGTGACTTAGGTCGTCTCGCGAACCTTAGACCTGAGAACCAATTTTCAAGAGCATGGTTCCACGGACCCACCTATGGGCTTTTTTTTTCAATATGCAGCCTCTTCTTTTTTTCAATCAAAACTAGTATTCCTGAAGATGGCTGATGCCTTTGTGTCATTTGCAGTTCAAAAATTGGGTGATTTCCTCATACAACAAGTTTCCCTACGTACAAATCTGAGAGATGATTACATGGCTGAGAAATGAACGTGGATTAATCATTTAGTTTTTCTATGTTGGTCAAATCCATGATTTTAATGCTAATAACTCTCAAGGATAAAATATGAAGATTATGTCATTTATGCATTGATTTTGTGAAATGACAAATACTCCCTCTGTCCACCAATAATTGTCCATTATTGACTTGACACACCCCTTAAGAAACAATAAATTGTTACTATTTTATCTTTTGACTACACGAAAAGTAGGATGCATGATAAATCTATTATAAAAAATGTAGGGTAAATTATAAAACATAATTACTAGTTAGTATTTGTTATATTATGAAGTTATGATGATTTAATAAACTATGAGATCTGGTAGAGGTACCTGATCCCATGAGCGACAAACATACAATACAGACAACATGGAACAACAATAAAACCGCCACAACTGTGGTGATTGGTGAGCAAGGAAAAAGAGGTGCAAAGTTCTCAGCCAATGGAGTTACGCTAGGTTGTTTTTGTCCATCTTATATTGATCACTTTGATAAGGAATAACATAGTTTTTGCAAACATGATTTTTGAAATGCAAAAGTCTTCTCTCTCAACATTTATCTCTTGAGCAAGGAGGTTTTCACGTAAACATCATTGTCCTTTACTTTAAGCATTACTTTCGATATTGTTCTTAACTTTGTTAAGGAACCTAGTCCATTGACCTATGGTGGACACATATAAGCTAACAACATTTAATACCCTAACTACCATTACCACAACCAGTAGTGTACGCTGGATTTTTCTAAGCTATGTCACCATTTAAAGGATAAAAATGGCTCCAGAGAAAAAACAATGAAGCTTTTGTTGTAGGCCTCCAAAATTTTCATCGATATTTTTTTTGACTAATTAGCTCGTTCTTCCAAATCAGTTGAAACTTGAGTTGTTAAAATTGATTTGGTACATTTAGATTTTTTTAAAAATAATATCGCTCCATCAAATTTAGATTAATATGATGTAATATGCACAATTAAAATTGCGGACAATTATAACCAATTTAATGAATCCTAAATTATTTCATTTAACAAGCAAATAGAAAAAAATAAAATTATTATTATGAACAAATAAAAACAAATATTTTTTTTCCACAAGTTGTGTAATGCTTGTTGAAGATGCTTCAATTTTCCCAATATATATTTTCCACAAGTTGTGCAATGGTTGTTGAAGTTTCTCTATTTTTTTAAGACTTTTCTCTATATGTGTTTTTCCTCAAGTTGTAAAATGGTTGTTGAAGATGCTTTAATACATCTTTGTCCTTTTATCCAATCGCAATACTTTATTCAGAAACCACATAAGTGATAAGTGGACCCTTAATTGTACACATTATTTGAGGTCTTACTTTTATTTCTATCACCCATTTTCCAATATACAGCCTCCTCTTTTTTTTTTTCAATCAAAACTAGTTATTCCTAAAGATGGCTGATGCCTTTCTGTCATTTGCAGTTCAAAATTTGGGTGATTTCCTCATACAACAAGTTTCCCTGCGTAAAAATCTGAGAAAGGAAATTGAGTGGCTGAGAAATGAGCTACTCTTCATACAGTCTTTCCTCAAAGATGCAGAACAAAAGCAAAGTGGAGATCATAGAGTTCAACAATGGGTGTTTGAGATCAACTCTATTGCTAATGACGCTGTTGCTATACTCGAGACTTACAGCTTCGAGGCTGGTAAAGGTGATGACGATGAATTTGCTAGTCGTCTCAAGGCTTGCGTTTGCATATATAGGAAGGAGAAGAAATTCTACAATGTCGCCGAGGAGATTCAATCACTCAAGCAACGAATCATAGATATCTCTCGCAAACGAGAGACTTATGGTATTACAAATATCAATAGTAATGCTGGAGAAGGGCCAAGTAATCAGATTACAACATTGAGGAGAACTACCTCATATGTGGATGACCAGGATTACATTTTTGTTGGACTTCAGGATGTTGTACAAAAATTGCTAGCTCAACTTCTCAAAGCAGAGCCTCGTCGAAGCGTCCTCTCCATTCATGGCATGGGCGGATTGGGCAAGACCACTCTTGCGAGAAAACTTTACACAAGTCCTAATATAGTCTCAAGCTTCCCTACACGCGCTTGGATATGTGTCTCTCAAGAGTACAACACAATGGATCTTCTTAGGAATATCATAAAATCCGTCCAAGGTCGCACCAAGGAAACTCTAGATTTGTTGGAAAGGATGACAGAAGGAGATCTAGAAATTTATCTTCGTGATCTATTAAAAGAACGCAAATACCTTGTGATGGTTGATGATGTATGGCAGAAAGAAGCATGGGAGAGTTTGAAAAGAGCATTCCCGGATGGCAAGAATGGCAGCAGAGTCATTATTACCACGCGCAAAGAGGATGTCGCTGAAAGAGCAGACAACGGAGGTTTTGTTCATAAACTTCGTTTCCTAAGTCAAGAAGAAAGTAGGGATCTCTTTAGCAGGAAACTGCTTGATGTTCGATCAATGGTTCCAGAAATGGAAAGTCTAGCTAAGGATATGGTGGAAAAGTGTAGAGGCTTACCTCTTGCAATTGTTGTATTGAGCGGACTACTTTCGCATAAAAAGGGGCTATACGAATGGCAAAAGGTGAAAGATCACCTTTGGAAGAACATTAAAGAAGATAAATCTATTGAAATCTGTAACATACTATCCTTAAGCTACAATGATTTGTCAACTGCGCTCAAGCAGTGTTTTCTCTACTTTGGTATTTTTCCAGAAGATAAAATGGTCGGGGCTGATAACATAATACGGCTGTGGATGGCGGAGGGTTTCATACCCAGAGGAGAAGAAAGAATGGAGGATGTCGCTGAAGGCTTCTTGAATGAACTGATAAGACGAAACTTGGTTCAAGTGGCTAAAACATTTTGGGAAAGAGTTACTGAATGTAGGGTTCATGATTTACTCCATGATCTTGCGATACAAAAGGCATTGGAGGTAAACTTCTTTGACATCTATGATCCAAGAAGCCACTCCATATCCTCTTTATGTATCAGACATGTGATTCATAGTGAAGGAGAAAGGTACCTCTCACTTGATCTTTCTAACTTAAAGTTGAGGTCAATTATGTTCTTCGATCCAGATTTTCGTAAGATGAGTCTTATAAACTTTAGGAGTGTGTTCCAACATCTATATGTGTTGTACTTGGAAATGCATGTTGGAAATGTGTCTAGAGTACCTGATGCCATCGGAAGTTTGTACCACCTCAAGTTGTTAAGATTGAGAGGTATCCGTGATCTTCCCTCTTCCATTGGCAACCTCAAGAATTTACAGACACTGTATGTCAATGACGGCGTACAGTATTGCGAACTACCCCATGAGACAGCTGACCTAATAAATCTAAGACATTTAGTTGCCCTGTATTCAAAACCTCTGAAACGTATAAGTCAAATCACTAGCCTTCAAGTTCTTGATGGCCTTGGTTGTGATCAGTGGAAAGATGTCGACCCTGTTGATTTAGTCAATCTTCGAGAATTAGGCATGCATGATATTAACAAATCTTACTCCCTAGACAACATTAGCAGCTTGAAAAACCTTAGAACTCTCAGATTGTTTTGTAGAGGTCGTCAATCATTCCCAGACCTTGAATTTGTTAATTGTTGTGAAAAGCTCCAGAAATTGCGGTTACAAGGGAGAATAGAGAAACTGCCTCATCTGTTTCCAAATTCCATCACAATAATGGTTCTGTGTTTATCAGTTCTGACAGAAGATCCGATGCCTATTTTGGGAATATTGCCAAACCTAAGGAATCTCGATTTGTTTAGAGCTTATGAAGGAAAAGAAATAATGTGCAGTGATAACAGCTTCAGTCAACTAGAGTTCCTTCATCTTCGTGATCTTGAGAAGCTAGAAAGATGGCACTTAGGCACAAGTGCCATGCCTCTGATTAAAGGTCTTCATATCTCTGACTGTCCAAATTTAAAAGGGATTCCTGAGAGAATGAAAGGCGTGGAGCAGTTGAAGCGGAATTATATGTTGTGAAGCTTTTCAAGCATATATCATCTCTTCATAATCGTAGAGGTATTGATTTCAGGGCTGTCGATGAGAGTGGTTAGTGTTTGATTTCTTATTGTTTTAAGCTTTTTGAGTGACTGTAATTAGTTTGAACATAATTGATTTAATTAATTGGTCTACTGTATGTTCTCTTGCTTATACACATTTAAGACAATGCTTTATATGTTAAAAAATGAAATTAAAAATAGTATATGCTACTCTCTCTTCCACAATTTAGCATTTTTTTTGTTCCTCTTTTATAGGGAAAATGGTCAAAAATACCCTTAAACTATGTGAAAGGAACAAAAATGTCCTTCGTTTATAGTTTGGTTTAAAAATGTCATTACTATCAATACTTTGGTTCAAAAATGTCTTAGGTAAAAACAATGTAAAAGCACTACAACCTATTACAATTAATCTTAGCTTAGTTTAGAAAGAAAGCTCAAACTTGCAACATTTATACCACCCAGTTCATCCATAGTTTGAAGCCACTCTAACACTTCATCTACTTAATGTCATGAGAAAAATCAAACTCATTCTTATAAGCATTTTTTTATTTTATCGAAATACTTCAAAACTACTTAAAAGTAATGTTGACTTAAATTAAGAATTTCATTCATGTTATTAGCTTCTCCCAGTTTGGTATTTTCAATTCCTAATGCACATTATTCTAGAGTAATTTTCCTAGATTGTCACTCATGTTTGAAAAATTACCTAGTAATATTACTTGTGTTTGTTTTGAGACTATAATATCACCCAACTTTACATATTTTCCTCAAAATATACTTGACACAAAAAAAATTATTCTCTCCTATTGAGATTCCATGTCACATTTTCATTTTTCTTTAAAAAAATTAACTTTTTAAAATAACTCATATATTAAAAAAAGAATGATTTTTTAGTTTTTTTACTTTAGCATATTTTTTTATTATTACATTTAATATTAATTATTTTTCTAAATCATTCTTTTTTTAATTTCTTAAAGAATATGCAAAGTGCACACTTTTAATGGGATTTCATGTCATATTATTTTATTTTAAAAAAAAAAAAATTAATTTTTTTAAAATTGGAAAATTTAGTTTCTACTCCTTTTGTCCATCTTTACATCTTTACTTGTTCAGTATTAATTTGATATATCTCTTAAGAAATAATAAAGATAATTTTACTATATCAATCTTTTAAAATAATAAATTTAATATTTAAAAAATACATTGGCAAATGACTATAATAATTAATAATAAGAGTGAATTAGGAATTAAGTAATAAATTATCACTTGATTTTCTAAAGTAAACAAGTAACAAATGAATAATTATTTATAACGTAATGAATAAATAAAAATGGACAAAGATAATATTTGCTAGAGAGTGCTCCCCCATGAGTTATGTGCACGGAGATCTGTCCCTGGGCCTTTCACCCGCTCCGTATTAGTTTTATAAGTAACTATATAGAACTCATGGGTAAACATCTCAGCATCGATAAATGTAATTTTTTTCTTCTTTTTTTTGTTCACTTTTACTTGTTTTAATGTTCACCTTGCGCATTTCATAAGAAGTTAAAAGAAGCAATAAGTATATTTTCCAAGAAAAATTGAAATACCAAGGTAAAAAAGAGAAAAGTATCACATAACTTATAAAATTGAACAATACCCTCGAGAATACATTTCAAAAAAACCACAAAACTAAAGGTTCCCACAAAAAAAATACCCTCGAAAGTACAACTTATTAACACAAAACTGATTTTTGATAAAGAAGAACTGATATACACATTTATTAAGGAAAACTACAACTTTTGATCTTTCATCTTCATTGTAGTAATTACCTCTTAATTTGGTTTATGATAATCAAAGAGAAACCCATCAAGGATATATATTTTAGTAATTAGACTTTTAATTATTTCTTTTTGTTAATTCCCACTTATAATAAAGTATGATAATGATAGGTGACAATGACGAGAGGGTGAATGATGAAATTGTTGAACTACCTCTCAACTTGGCATGTGAAGTAAAAAATGTAGGAAAGAGAGAGGGGGAATGTGTCCACAATTAGTAGACTTATTATTTTTTAAACTGATGGAATATTGCAAAAGTCATATATATTGATTGATTGATTATACAGAAAGATGCTTTAATGATGTCTCCAACTCCAGCCAAACCAATTTTTAAATTCTATGTGTACTAATAAATAACAATGAATAATAATAATCTTTTACTTAATCAAAGAGAAGAAAGTAAACTAAGTTATACTTAATTCTTCTTGGCAGCTATAAACATCCAATTTTTAAATTCTATGTGTACTAACAACTTTTGAGAAGAAAGTAAACTAAATTATCTCCAATAAGAGGAAATAGTAAATGAGAAAGGGATGTTAGCGTCCACCTCGGATCCCCTGTCCTTATATATGTAGACTAGTTCATGTATTGCTGTAACATCATACTCAATTAATTACACTAAAAAATCCAAACCGGCCCCTAAAGATGGTGATGCCTTGTTGTCATTTGCAGTTCAAAAATTATTAGAAAAAAGAATGTGTTAAAAAGAAAATAATAATATATTTATTTGGAAAATGAGCATTTTTGACCCATTAAATAACAATAAGGACATTTTGGACCAAAGTATTGACAATAACAGTATTTTTGGATCAAACTACAAACGGAGGGTTCTTTTGTTCCTTTTGCATAGTTCAAGGACATTTTACAACCAAAATATTGATAGTAAGGATATTTTTTAGCCAAACTATGAACGGATGACATTTTTAACCCTTTTTCCTCTTTCATATAAATAATATTTGTGTTAAATTAGCAGAGAAGAAGCTGTCACTTGAAGACATTCACCTTCATCAACTGGCTTCTCCAACCATTAATCAACTTGGATTATTTCAACATTCTGTTTTTTCTTATGTTTTGTTTTTTCAATGTTTAATTTCTTTCTGTCTTTGGAAACATGTGTTGGAAGAGAACTCTTTTTTTACTTTGTGATGACGTAATTAACGGAACAAAGTTAAAAATGTTCTTAAATTATGTAAAATGAATAAAAATATCCTCAGTTAATAGTTTGATCCAAAAATATCATTGTCTCTAATAATTTGATCTGAAAATGCTCTTATTGTTACTTAATAAGTCAAAACCGTCTTTTTTCAATTAAATATATTATTTCTCTTTTTTTTAAAACACGTTCTTTTCCTAATAATGATTTTTCTCATTAGAAAATGTTTATCCTACTTCAATTTATAAAAAATATTAATAAATAAAATGTTTTATATTAAAAGAAAGTTTTTTATCGTTATCTAAATGAAAATTAATGATGGGGTTACTATGAGGACATATAACAAAAGAAGTTGAGAACTCGCTCAGTGTGCAGCTAGAATAACAAAAAAAAAAAAAAAAGAACTTGCAAACTCGCTTGGTGTGGANGGGGGGGGGGCGCTAGAGAGCGAATCACTCATAGGTAGTGAGAAAAAATGATAAAATAAAAGAGAAAATCGCTCGTAAGTCAGCGAGATGATCAATTTTTTTATGCCGTTAACGATAGTTATAGCACAAACATATCTCGCTCCTTCTCTAGCGAAGTGTCCCTTTTGATTAAACCAAAAATTGAATGACCCTTTATGTATTTTGAAGGGAAAAAGTGATGTTTTTAACTTTGATTTTGAAATTTAATCATCCCAATACAATCCATGAACGAGTTTTTATATCAATTTTAAAATAAAAAATAAAAAAAAGAAAGATAATAAATACTAGTAGGGAACTACATGTGATTACTACAAAAGATAAATTCGATATTTGGATCTGAATTGTCTTACCTTGCTATCATAACATTATTTTTGTTTTTATCCATTAAAAAAAAATGTACATTTATATATTTATATTACTAGTAATATCTTTAATGTGTCATCACATAATTATCCCTCAATTAGTAAAATGTTTGGACCTTTTTCATGTGAGAAACCCATCCTCATTGAAAAAGGAAATTAATACATTTTAGCTCAACTATTAATTAATTAATGTCAAATTTGATAAAAATAAATAAAAACAATCGTAGACAATCTCTAATTATTAGAATTTTACAATATGCATATATAATGGGTTATATAAATTTTGAGGTTGGCCTTTTTTTGTTTTTCTTGTTATTCCAAGTCCTCTACTTTATTTTTATTTTTATATTTTTAATTAAATATTTTTTACTCGACTCACAGACTGGGTTGGACCAATCCAGTATTGATTAAGCCTCATGAGTCGACGAGCTTATTTAAGTTAGGCTAAACAATCTCGTTCTTAAATGAACTTTAATTATTATTTTTAGCTCAATCCTATCATATCGCGGATTAGGTTGGATTTGGGTGAAGCAATGGACCAATTCCAAACCAACAGCTCCAAAATCTACAAGGTTGAGAAATAGAAAATCTTCTTACGTAACTGTACAGATGACCAAAACAAATCAGCGAAAATGGCCGCATGCATATATAATGAATTGCCTATATGTTATGTATTGATATTGTATAAATAGTTATTTAATGTATCAATATTGGATAATAGCATATAGTTATGTATTTATAATGTATACATAGGTATTATATATATATATACACACATTACTATACCATGTTTAATACAATATTTATACATTGTATTTTTTTTTTCTAGTCCAGAACAACTCAAAGATTTTTCACTCAAAACGATTCACATTTATGGCATATCAAGTTTTTAAGTTAAGCTTTAAAGAAACTTCTTCAATATTTATCTAGATTTTTTCAAGAAAAAAAAACATTTTGTTCTTAAATAAGCTCCAAAATTTTTAGAGTCAGCAGAAATAGAAACAATTTGGAATTATTGAAAAATGAGTTTTAAAGTCAATTTAGAAAGAGTCAGCATGACTTAGATATTTTTTGTCAGTCTCTAATGACGTAATTATTTCTGCTCTATTATTGTTTACCAAAATTGTATTCAAACAGACAAACTTTCAAGTAAAAAAAAAATCTGTAATAATTTTTTATTTGCTAGAGCAAGATTTATTAAAAGAATAAATTTTGATAAGTCGTCATAAAACTTGCCTTCAACAAAAAGTTGTGGTAATCGTTACGATTAATAAGAAATCATAATGATCATCATAAATTCGTTGACATGCTTTTCTTTTAAAATTATTCTGAATTATCTCTATATTTGATATTAACACCAATGTCGGAGCTTTTTTAATAAAGGGGTTCAAAATCTGAAGAAGTAAACACACGAATTAATTGAAGGGAGTTTGACATCTACTATATCTACATTAAAAAAAATTTAACCATGTATAAATAGTAGTAATATTTAAAAGCTTAAGCCGTAATAGTTTAACTTTTTTATTGCACATTAAAAAAAAAATTAAAAGAGGAGGAGGGAGGAATTATTGATGGAGGTATATATTTTCATTTTGCATAATATTATTTTTTAACGGGGTCAAAAATTAAACACCGCCTTATAAAATTCCACTCCACGTAAATTTCTGAAAATTAGTTGATCATAAAAGTTGAATAAATCCAATGTAGACACCGTACACGAATACGTATTTTACCAAAATTAGAGCAACACTGATGCAACTATACCGTAGATGCATGTATTCTTCAATATGTATGTATATCCCGTTGCGATAAATTTCAATGTGAAAGAAAATAAATTGTAATCAGAAATAAAATATGAAGAAACAAGAATATTTTATTGATAAGTAGTGCAGGTACAATTTTGTTCCCTTGATTCTTCTCTCATAACATTTATCCATGATTTGAGTCTCTTGATTCTTATCTAATAACATTTATCCCTCCCTTTATTCATGATTTGAGGCCCGTTAGTGGCGTATTTCTCGAACTAGGATTTGATCTCTTTATGAATATTTCATGAATTTGTGGAATATTCGAGATGTGTCTTTAAGGAATATAATATACTTTATATAGGCATAAGCTAGAGTTTAGAATTAGTAGCCTCCAAAAATTCTAACTAGAATCAAATACATCTTGTAGAGTTCCAACTAGAATTAAACACCTCTTACATAATTCCATAAATTTTCAATATCTACAGCAGTGTTGGACAATTATATATTTGCTCAAATTGGAAAAGCTTAAAAACTAGACCCCCCCCCNCCCCCCCCCCCCCCTCTCTCTCAATATAAGTTCATGAAATCATAATCCGCCCAATTTGCTTTGGTTTGAACTGATTATTAACTCGCTTATTTATTAGCTCATATTATTTCAACCGATCAAATTTGGGCTAATATCTAACCCAAATTAGTCTATGAGAGATCTTGTAAGATATTTCGAGAAAGGCATTTTTCTATTTGATATGTTATACATAATTAGCCGTAATGAAGAAAAATAATAATTTTATTAAATACTAAAATATTATACTAGAAAGACAAATAAAACATAGTAAGAGATGAAAAGGTTGAATTTTGACCTGCCTTTTAAATAATTTCACAAAAGTAACTTTTGAACAGACTAATAATCCGCTTATTTATTAACTCAATCCATTTTGATTCATCCAAATTCTGTTCAATTGTCACTGCTATATATAGTTATTTGATATGAGCCTAGAAGAAGAAAGACATACTTATCATTAAAAAAAATAATGACATCTACTATTTTAAAGAAGACTATCAAACCTTCTTCTCCTACCCCATCTACTCAAAGATGGCACAATCTTTCCCTTATTGATCAAGTTGTTGCTAATATATATATGCTCTTAGTTTTTTTCCATCCAAACTATCAAGTAACTACAATCCCCAAACACCAATTATTTGAATATCTAGCAAACTCTTTGTCAAAAACTCTTACATTTTACTATCCATGGACAGGAACTCTAAAAGACAATGTCACTATTGAGTGTGATGATCACGGTGCTGAGTTCTTCGAAGTTGAAATCAACTCATCCATGAACGTTGTTATTCATAACCCGAATTTGACATTCCCTCATGGTTTGTCTTGGTAGCATTCGTCATCAACTACATTGGTGCCTTAATTGTTGCACAATTAAGCCATTTCGAATGTGGAGGAATCGCGCTTAGTCTTTGCATGTCCCACAAGGTGGTGTTAGAGTTTGCTCAGTATTTCTTTTAGTATAGTTTTTTTCTCTTTTTTCTTCTCATTCGTTCAAGTTTTGCAATTATTAACTTCTACATATGCATGATGTCTTGTTATTTCAATCCTAATAGGTGGGAGACGCATGTAACACTTACTACTTCTTGAGGGATTGGGCTGAGTTAACTCGAGATCCAAAATTAACATTATCTCCTCCATACTTTGCTAAGGATTCACTAATGCCATCACCATTTGATGGTCCTCTGCTTTCCCATGTTATTGAGCCAAAAAAGAAAAGATGTATTCAAAAGAGGTTCGTTTTCTCTGAATCCAAGATAAACATGCTTAAAGCCTTGGTTGTTGCAGAATCCTGTGTGCAAAACCCAACGATGAACGAGGTCATGAATGCCCTCCTCTACAAATGTGCCGCTTCTTCTTCTACAACCAATTTAGGGCGATCTCAGTTAGTCCTACCCTTAAACTTGCGAAGTCAGGCAAGTTTACAACCACCACTACCACCAACCACCATAGGAAATATTCTCACTATCTTTTCCACACCAATATATGAAAACTACGAACAAGACCTCAAACTGCAAAAATTAGTAACCAGTATAAGAAAGTCCAAATACGACCTCTCCACCAGAAACAATATACAAGAAAATATGTTTGTTACAGAGATGTTGGAGGCATATAGAACAGGTAAATTGCCATTTCAACAAAGGGATTGTGATGTTTATATGATTACTAGTATATTAGCATTCGAATTCGAAAAATTAGATTTTGGACTTGGGAAGCCTGCTAGAGCAAGCAAAGGAAGTGGTCCATCTAGCAACATTTTTATCTTAATGAATACACCAGATGATCATGGCAGAGGAGTTGAAGCCTTTGTAAATTTGAATGAAGAAGATATGTCTGTCTTCATCAATGACAAAGACCTCCTCCAATTTGCTACTCCATTTTAGGGGACAAGTCAAAATGAACTAAGTTGATAGCGTGCCAATACACTGTTAGTTTAAATACAATATTTGTTTTGATTGTTACTTATATTCTACTGTATCGTATCGTTTAAATCAATCGTTATGTAACGATCGATTTGGTGTGATCACTTTTCGTTACCTTAATATTTACTTCTCTTTTTATCTTTATTTATTATTTAAAAATCATATTTCATATTTTATCCAAATATTGTATTCATTTAAACAATAAAATATAATACAGTACAATATAATACATTATGAAATAATACCTAATTAACAACCATCCAAACAAAGTATGTGTTTTTTTTTCTTAAATAAGTTGAGTTAAAGTGTTCTATTTCTAAAGTTTGCAATTTCCGTTTTATTTTTATCTATTTATGCATTTTTGGTATTAGTGTTGTTTATGGTTTGTAATTATGGAATTTGACTATACATATATTATTGGAGTTTTTGGTTAATCTTTTTTTTTTTTAAAAAAAAAATCTCTAATAAAATTTATCAATCAGAATTTGTTATATGTTTGATGGAGATTTAAAGTACTCAATTTTGGTATATTTAGAAGGATTAAAATTATTTAAGAAAGTATTTTAAAGAAGACTTTGAACCTACCTCAAACATAAGAGATTTTTTTTTTCTTGTTAACATATTCTAAATTTTTTTATAAGTGAAAATTATAGTAACATGACTATTAGATTCATTGTTTCACGATAATTTTGTTTGACCCTTTTTGCTCTGATTGAGTTGAGCTGACCATCACATTTGACTTTAGGTTAGAAATATTAATGAGACGGTTTTAAACGGGGTAGGACATGTCTTGATCTTCTATCAACATTTTATAGAAATATCGCTAAAGGCTTTAGCTATTTGTCACACCCCGAGCCTACACCCTGGGCGGGACCGGCACTCGGAGACCATTTCTGGCCCCAAGCGAACCCTTGGCCTGGCTTTCTTAACTCAGCGGAAACCTAACCCAACATAATAACTCAATGCAATGCAATATTACAAAACAACTTAACTTATAACATATGGCCATAAAGGCAACTCGAATCTCAAAATAGAATATCTATATATATACATATAGATGAGAGACTCAATACTAGCTGATTGACTGTCTGTCTATGAAGCCTCTAAAATACTGAGATGGACGTTGGGACAGACCCCGCAACATCCTAATAAAACAAAAACTAAGAACACAAAATAATTGAGTCCTCCGGAATGCAAGGAGGCTCACCACTGACTCTGGAGTGCTCAGCTGGATCAACGACGTGCAGGATGCTGATCCGGGGTACCTGAATCTGCATCATCAAACGATGCAGGCCAACTGGCATCAGTACATG
>NC_064283.1:64785786-64841758 GCF_019186545.1 Solanum stenotomum
CCCCCCCCCCCCCCTCCTCCTCGAACTTATTTTATAAATAATTTTCTACCCCTTTTCGGCCTAAGGTCCTACATACACTTATTTTAAGGGAGTGTAACACTTCTCAGTTTGAGCCATTATATCAAAGTTGTACAATTAGAACCTCGATATGATCTTATTCTGTTTATCATTGAAGATGTTCTTTTTTTGAGGATTCTTTTTATTGTTCTTCGACACTTATAGTAGAGATGAAAGGTATTTGACTCTCATAAGATATTGATAATTTAGATAGTATATCCAAATATAACTTATAATCAAATCAAAACAAGAAATTTAAAAAAAGTATATCATAACAAACGAAAATAACGTCCTGACTAAACAAGAGTTTCTTCGCATTGAATGTTATATGAATTATTGATGAATAGATAGGTGTAGTACATGGCTTCTATAATTTGCCTTAAATTCCCATAAGCAACTAGTAGTTGTACTTTGACTGGCACATCTAATTAATATAAATGTATTATTCAACATATATACTATAGAGTTAATTGGTAAAAGGCTAAAACAAGAAAGGGACACTTGCCATAAAAAAATCAAAATGATATCAACTATTTCAAAGAAAATTATCAAACCTTTTTCTCCCACCCCATATACTAAAAGATGGCACAAACTTTCCCTTCTTGATCAATTTTTTGGTAACATTTATGTACCCTTTGTTTTTTTCTACCCAAAACATCAAGTGCCTACAATCCCAAAACACCAATTATCTAAATTTCTAACAAATTCTTTGTCAAAAACTCTTACATCTTACTATCCATGGGCAGGAAGTCTGAAAAACAATGCTGCTATTGAGTGTGATGATCATGGTGCTGAGTTCTTCGAAGTCGAAATCAACTCTTCCATGTATAAAGTTATTAATCACCCTGATTTGACATTCCTTCAAGGTTTATCTTGTAGGGATTCGTCGTCATCAACATTTGGTCCCTTAACTCTTGCACAACTAAGCCATTTCGAGTGTGGAGGAATCGCTCTTAGTTTTTGCATGTTGCACAAGGTGCATGATGTTAGAGTTTGTCATGTATTTTTTTATATTAGTTTTCGAATATGCAAGTCATTTGATCAAATCATATTAAATATTATGTTTTTATTTTAGTATAGCTTTTACTTTTGCTTCTGATTTATCGTCTTTCAAGATTTACAATTATTATTTTTCACATGACATATTGTTATTTCTATCCTAATAGTTGGGAGACGCGTGCAGCGCTTACTACTTCTTGAGGGATTGGGCTAGGTTAACTCGAGATCCAAAATCAACATTATCTCCTCCATACTTTGCTAAGGATTCACTAATGCCATCACCATTGGATGGTCCTATGGTTTCCCCTGTTCTCGAGCCGAAAATGGAAGGATGTATTCATCAGAGGTTCATTTTCTCCGAATCCAAGATAAACACGCTTAAAGCCTTGGTTGCTGTAGAATCCTGTGTATGTATTCACTGAATATTAAAGGATGACATTCATACTAAATCACACTTTAATTCCAAAAAACAACTTTAAAATCATTTTAACGGCCTCAAAGAATCATAACCACATAGCAATGTATACCAAAATAATCCAATCATTAGAAGTCTAATTTTCTGAGTCAAATTTAATTACATGCCTTTTTCACCTAACATGATCTAACCTTAAAAGGAACTAAAATTGGGTGGTACTAAAATGATGTGTGTTTGATGTGACGAAAGTCATTTTGCTTGGAAAACATCATGTACAATTCCCACTAAAGAGCATAACTGTCTAAATATGTTCGATATATATATATAGGGTGAGTGAGTCTGCTTAAACCTAACCAGACCAGATGGTGCATCTACTTATGTTGTGTCACATTCATTCCATGCTAGTGAAAAAGGTCACAGTTCAAGACTCAAGTCCACATGCTAACTAACTCAAATCCCACATTGTATCATACGCATAAAAAAAAAACTAATGGTAGGAGTAGTCCAACATCTTAACATTTGATGTTGTACTAATGGTAGGAGGAATATATGTTAGTATTTATAAAAATATATATGAATTATTTATGTACTTCTATATTTTGATATGCTATTTGATATTTTATTTATAACCACCGAATACCATACCTAATACCAAGAAAATTTAAAATATATACCTAACTTTATGATATTTGTGGACCAATGTACAACATATATAATTATTACTTTTATACTTTTTCCCACAAGTTGTGTAATGGCTGCTGAAGAAGCTTTAACAGTACATATGTCAACAATCACATATTTATGTCCACTGCTTCTGAGAGTATATCTCTTTTTCTAACCCAAAATTACTGAAATCACCAAAGAAATGGACTGTATAAGTACTATTTACCTTTCGAGACAATATTAATAGTACATATTTCAACATCAAAAATTATTTATGGTATACAATTTAGAATTCAATAATAGTGGTAACATATGCCCCTAAAAGGGGGAATTATATTACTACTAGTGAAACAAAGCAATTAGGAAAGAAAAAAAGACCAACATGGCCATTCTTGATTCTACACTTGACTTAGAATTGGCCGAATGAATGAGCAAGGTAAGTGGTGGGTTCAAATTGCTCGTACTCTGAACGCTTGTCTGGGAAATGATCGTGCTGATCAGGACCACCCACCACAGCCCCCACTAGTATGTTCGGGTTTGGTGATTGTGAATTCATCACAATGAAACAAGACCTACATTGTATCTTTGCTGGATTGTTCGCGATTGAGGATCCCCTGTGATGAATCCTCTGTGGATACCTAGCTCCATGTATGACATTTTTAGTGGATTGTCTCCTAACAAATAGTCCACCTGCGCGTTCAAAAAAAAAGGAACGAGGCTTAACTTTTATGCACTGAGGTTTTGCTATAAACTTAAAAATATTCACTTTCATTGTTGAGCAATGTGATAAAAAAAAAGTCAAAGTACAAACAAAATTCAGCATTAACAAAGTTCTAGGAAGGAGAACACTACAAAATAGGGAAGTGCACATTTCACTTTCATTGCTCTAATTTTTGAAAATGGGAACACTTCGATTTTCTCTTGCCCAGTCAAAGGGACCAAATATCACTTTCATTGCTTTAATTTCTCTTGTTGACATATTTGACAATTCATATAATTATTACTTCTTATACTTTTTCCCACAAGTTGTGTAATGGTTGTTGAAGAAACTTTAATGCATATTTCAACAATCACACAAGTGGATCCTTTGAACACGCTATTTATGTCTACTGCTTCTGAGTGTATATCTCTTATCCCAATATACATCCCCCTCTTTTCCACATAAAAAATCAACACTTCTGAAGATGGCTGATGCCTTTCTGTCATTTGCAGTTAAAAAATTGGGTAATTTCCTCATTCAGGAAATTAACCTACGTTTAAGTCTAAGAGAGGATATACAGAGGCTGAGAACTGAGCTTCTCTTCATGCAGTCTTTCCTCAGAGATGCAGAACTAAAGCAATGCGGAGATCTAAGAGTTCAACAATGGGTGTTTGAGATCAACTCTATTGCTAATGATGCTGTTGCTATACTCGAGACTTACACCTTTGAGGCTGGTAAAGGTGCTAGTCATCTCAAGGCTTGTGCTTGCATATGTAGCAAGGAGAAGAAATTCTACAATGTTGCCGAGGAGATCCAATCACTTAAGCAATGAATCATGGATATATCTCGCATACGAGAGACTTATGGTATTACAAATATCAATAGTACTAATGCTGGAGAAGGGCCAAGTAATCAGGTTACAACATTGAGGAGAACTACCTCATATATAGATGATGATCACATTTTTGTTGGCTTTCAGGATGTTGTACACACATTACTAGCTGAACTTCTCAAAGCAGAGCCTCGTCGAAACGTCCTCTCCATTTATGGAATGGGGGGTTTAGGCAAGACCACTCTTGCGAGAAAACTTTACACCAGTCCTGATATACTCAATAGCTTCCATACACGCGCTTGGATATGTGTTTCGCAAGAGTACAACGCCGTGGATCTTCTTCAGAATATCATAAAATCCGTCCAAGGTCGCACCAAGGAAACTCTAGATTTGTTGGAAAGGATGACTGAAGGAGATCTAGAAATTTATCTTCGTGATCTATTGAAAGAGCACAAATACCTTGTGGTGGTTGATGATGTATGGCAGAGAGAAGCATGGGAGAGTTTGAAAAGAGCATTCCCGGATGGCAAGAATGGCAGCAGAGTCATTATTACCACGCGCAAAGAGGATGTCGCTGAAAGAGCAGACGACAGAGGTTTTGTTCATAAACTTCGTTTCCTAAGCCAAGAAGAAAGTTGGGATCTCTTTGGTAGGAAACTACTTGATGTTCGATCAATGGTTCCAGAAATGGAAAGTCTAGCTAAGGATATGATGGAAAAGTGTAGAGGCTTACCTCTTGCAATTGTTGTATTGAGCGGACTACTTTCGCATAAAAAGGGGCTAACCGAATGGCAAAAGGTAAAAGATCACCTTTGGAAGAACATTAAAGAAGATAAATCTATTGAAATCTCTAACATACTATCCTTAAGCTACAATGATTTGTCAACTGCGCTCAAGCAGTGTTTTCTCTACTTTGGTATTTTTCCAGAAGATGAAGTGGTCGAGGCTGATAACATAATACGGTTGTGGATGGCGGAGGGTTTCATACCCAGAGGAGAAGAAAGAATGGAGGATGTCGCTGAAGGCTTCTTGAATGAACTGATAAGACGAAGCTTGGTTCAAGTGGCTAAAACATTTTGGGAAAGAGTTACTCAATGTAGGGTTCATGATTTACTCCATGATCTTGCGATACAAAAGGCATTGGAGGTAAACTTCTTTGATAGTTATGATCCAAGAAGCCACTCCATATCCTCTTTATGTATCAGACACGTGATTCATAGTCAAGGAGAAAGGTACCTCTCACTTGATCTTTCTAACTTAAAGTTGAGGTCAATTATGTTCTTCGATCCAGATTTTTGTAAGATGAGTCTTAAAAACTTCAGGAGTGTGTTCCAACATCTATATGTGTTATACTTAGATATGAATGTTGGGAATATGTGTATAGTACCTGATGCCATAGGAAGTTTGTACCATCTCAAGTTCTTAAGCTTGAGAGGTTTCCATGTTGTTCCCTCTTCCATTGGCAACCTCAAGAATCTACAGACACTTGTTGTCTTTGCTGGTGGATACACTTGCCAACTACCCCAAAACATAGCTACCCTAATAAATCTAAGACATCTAATTTCTCCCTATTCAGAACCTTTGAAAGGTATATGCAAACTCACCAGTCTTCAAGTTGTAGATGGCATCTATTGTGATCAGTGGAAAAATGTTGACCCTGTTGATTTAGTCAATCTTCGAGAATTAAGGATGTCTTATATTAAGAGATCTTACTCCCTAAACAACATTAGCAGCTTGAAAAACCTTAGCACTCTCTCATTGTGTTGTCTATATTCTGAATCATTCCCAGACCTTGAATTTGTTAATTGTTGTGAAAAGCTCCAGAAATTGTTCTTATATGGGAGAATAGAGAAGCTGCCTCTGTTTCCAAATTCCATCACAATGATGCTTCTTGAGAACTCAAAACTGACGGAAGATCCGATGCCTATTTTGGGAATGTGGCCAAACCTAAGGAATCTCCATTTGGTTGGACCTTATGAAGGAAAAGAAATAATGTGCAGTGATAACAGCTTCAGTCAACTAGAGTTCCTTCATCTTGGTAATCTTTCAAAGCTAGAAAGATGGCATTTAGGCACAAGTGCCATGCCTCTTATTAAAGGTCTTGGTATCCATAACTGTCCAAATTTAAAGGAGATTCCTGAGAGAATGAAAGACGTGGAGCTGTTGAAGCGGGATTATATGTTGTGAAGCTTTTCAAGATATATATATGATGCCTTCATAATCGTAGAGGTATTGATGCCAAGCACATTGGTTATTAATTGAGTGGTTTTAGTGTTTGATTTCTTATTGTTTTAAGCTTTTTGCGTGAGTGTAATTGGTTTGAACATAATTGTTTTTGCCAAAAATGATTTTGTGATGTTTTAATTAATTGTCTATTGTTCTCTTACTTATCCACATTTAAGACAATGCTTTATATGTTAAAATGAAGTTAAAAATAGTATATGGTACTCTATCTTGTCCACAATTTAGCATTTTTTTGTTCCACTTTGTAGGGAAAATGATACTCCCTCCGTCCCATTTTATGTGGCAACATTTGACCGGGCACGGAGTTTAAGAAATAAATGAAGACTTTGAAATGTTTACCAAATTGTCCTTTAAAAAGTAGACTCTTTTTTCGCTCTCCTCATAAATGTATTGGAGTATTATTTTAAGATTAAGTGAGACCAACAAGGATAAAAGAGGAATTGTACCTTTATAAACTTACCATATAAGGAAATGTGACATTCTTTTTGGGACTGACCAAAAAGAAAATGGTGCCACATAAAATGGGACGGAGGGAGTAAAAAATACCCTTAAACTATGTGAAAGGAACAAAAATCTCCTCCATTTATAGTTTGATTTAAAAATGCTCTTACTTGCAATACTTTGGTTCAAAAATGTCGTACAGTTAGGGGTGTGCAAAAACCGATTTAACCAATAAACCGAACCGAAAAAAACACTATTGGTTTATTGATATTGGGTTATTGGGCTAACGGTTTTTAAACGGTTTTGCAAATTTTTTTATTGGGTTATTGGTTCGGTTTCCGGTTTTAACTTTTGTTAATGGTTAAACCGATAATCCAATAAGACTATACTAAATTTACTAGTCTTATTGTTAATGGTTAAACGATTGTTACTTTCACACTTTTTGTTAATGGTTAAATGATTGTTACTTTCACACTTTTTCCTTTGAATGTGTCTAGTGTCTAAACTTGCAAGAAAAATGATTGTTACTTTTATGATTATTACTTTCATGCCAAATACTGGAAAAATCATATGGTTTATTTGAAAATTTTCTTATCGTGTATATAATATATATGAGTATTTTCTTATTGGTTAAACCGAAAACCGAACCGTTAAGTACCATAAACCGATTAACCAAAAACCGATAAGAAATATGTTATTGGTTTGGTTATCGGTTTGAAGTATTTACAAACCGAAAACCGATAAACCGAATCAATAACACCTAAAACCGAACCGAACCGACCGATGCGCACCCCTAAATTATAGTGTCATATTTTGGATGTGAAATAAAAAATAAAAAACTCCTATTAATTCCAACAAAAGCCATCGTGGGCCTAAATCCAGTGTCTAAGTGGGCTAAGACAATTCTCAAGCCCATGACAACCTCTTATAAAAGCTTTTACCTTTTTTTTTTTGGGAAAATTAACAAACTAGTCAAACTCTCTAACATAATTATTAAAAACATCTACACTTTAAAATAATTATTAAAAATGTCAATATGTCAATATTTTAGCAAATAAAAGATATCCTAATATAATTAATTTTCTTTCCTTTTATTTCTCAAATCAGGCCCCACATTGGACTAATTTTACTCTCATATACATGAAAAAGAAGAAAAAAAAACTCTCATTACCCACCTTCCCCTCTTTCTAGGTTTTTACCCCGAATTCTTCCTTTCTCTCTTTTGAGTTTTTCACCATTGTTCTCTCCTTTCCTTGTCTAAGAAAATCACCTCTCCTATTTTCCTCCAATTTGTTTAAGAAATCTCACAATTCATTCAAAATATTTTTCACTCAAATACATTGTCACCAAGTATCATTTGTAAAGATACTATTAATAAAATAAAAAATTAGGTGCTAAAGATTTTGAAAAAATTCAAATCAGTATGTATGCTATTAATATTTGTATTCATTCAATATCTCATGTTGCATAGTTTACGAATCTTGTATTTGGAGGTATGTCAACTAGATATGTATTTTATTTCTAGGAAGAAGAACTTCATATTAGTTTGTTTTGTTATTTATAATTTTTTTGCAGAATTTTATATCATTTCTCAATTTGTATTCAAAACAGTATGTATGCAATTAATATTTGTATTCATTCAAAATTCATGTTGCATAGTTTATGAATCTGGTATTTGTTTCTAATTTGTATTCATTTTAAAGGTATGCAACCAAAGTATGTATTTTCTTTAAGAATGATTGCAACAAATATTCACTTATTCCTTTTCAGTTTTATATTTCATTCTCACTTTTTCATTATACTATTTTTGTATTTTATATATTATTATACAAAATACTACATAAAAACTAGAATGAATACAAATACAAATAAAATACATTTTGGAATGAATACGACTTAAGAAAGGATACAAGATTATGAAGAAAAAAATAAATACACAGTGAAAGAAATACATGAATACAAATATATTTCTTAAATAACTATAGATTCATTTGACATACATATTGGAATGAATACACACTAATAAAAAAAATACAAGTTTCATTATACAAAATACAACATGAAAACTAGAATGAATACAAATAGTATACATATTGGAATGAATACAATTTTAAAAAGGTTACAAAATTCTGGAAAAAAATAATAAAAATACATTGTGAGAAAGGCACACGTTTGAGTTTTCTTTGAAAATATAACTGATGAGAAAATTAAGTGATATTTACTTTTTTTTTTTGAAATATTCTCTCCCTTCTATTATTAAAAAAATGTATTCTTTCAAATTAAACGACTTAAAAAACAGATATATAACAAACTAAAATATTGACACTTTTAATAAATATTGAAAATATTGCTAAGGGATCCTATTAAATGCTAAAATATTGACGTTTTGAAAAATTTTCCTTTTTTTAAAATAGTTTTTAGTCTTTTTAGTAATACACTCATAGATATTCATTCAATTAAAACAATTTTACAAAAAAGTATCGACTAATTAACAGAAACAAAATAGACTAGAGCATAGGGTGGATTTGATCAAACAGGTAATTCAATGCATATACATACATCTTTTACCCTTTCCTCGGGAAAACACGCGGTGAATCACTAAATGACTTTGGCCTTCGCCTCGACGGAACATTTTAAATAGCTTAAGATCATTATGTATAATAGTCTAATTTCTTTATCTCGTGTTGTTTTGACTAACATTTAGAATACATATTAACTTGAACGTCAAACTAGTTAGTTTTCATAGTCATTTTAGGTGGATCGGATCAAGAATTGAATCGGGCTAAGGGTTGAGTTATAAATAAATTTAAATATTGATTTTAATTTTCATTTTTTTTTCTAAAAATTTGAAGGTGTCACGTCTATAAATAGGTATAAAAAATGTATTTCCACTAAAATAACCATGAAAATTATCTAGGCAAAGTCGTATGACTATGGAAACTAACTACGCAAAGTTGAATAATTTTTTAAAACAAAAATAATGTTGAGTGACTTTGATAGCCAATTAGCAAAGTTGAGTGATCATCTAGCTATGCATTCAACTCCGGAAAAGATGTTAAGACACGAAACATAAAAAGTGCTCTCACAATAAGCATACAAAAATTAGGAATATGTTCAATTCTATTAATGACCTTAGAGTTAATTATATATCAGTAGTAGTTAGTTTCTAATTGTAATATAAATATTGCAAGATCAATGCATGATAACACGACGATTATTCTTTGCAGCACTCAATTTATGTAATATACAAATGTTTCTTCATCACTTTGAAAAGAAGTTAGAGGATCCAACATAAATAGTGGTCAACAATATATTGTTCTTTTGTATTTTATATTTTTTTTTGGTCAACAAGATATTTATTTTAAATTACTCAATATGCATCAATACATAAAAGCGATAGCATTGAACATTTGTTAGCAGGGTTAGGGGAGGAGATATATTAGTAGTAGACTAGTAGTACTATTACAATAATTCGAGATACACGATGGCTTAGTAAGTCTAATAAAAAGAGTTTTCATTTTATCTATCTTTAATTTATTCGAGATAAATACCGATGAAACTTGGGGATAACAACTTTCTAACACCAAAAAAAATTAATTTATGTAATTTTAGATTCTTTTCTTGCTAAAATATTTGTCACTTAGNCTTTCTTTGCTCTCTCTGTTTTCCAGCATTTTCTTTCCTTTTTCTGTATTATTATTGGTAGTATATGTTACTAGTATGTATGAGTCATCACTCATTAGTGTTACTGAGCAAGGATGAAAAGGAAATTAATATTACTGAACTGATAAATGTCTGTGTTGGTACAGTGCAACATCTAACAGCATACTGGATCGTGCTATTGATTCTGAAGAAGCTCAACATAAAGACTTCCTCAGGCTGGTACGATACTTTAAGAACAGTTTTGCTTTTTGTATTAAGTTTGGTAATCTTACAGATTTTGGGGTCTGAATCTGCATGATGTTGTAGGAGCATGTTGAAGGATATCACGAGCTCTCTGCTAAAACTAAGATTTTCTTTTCTACTGCTGTTGCAAAATGGGATGCCGACTTCTACGTCAAGGTTGATGATGACGTCCACGTCAATTTGGGTATGCACTGGATATGTTTTCTATGTAGTTTTATAGTTCAACGACTAATACTCTTGGTTCAGCTGTATTTAATGACTAATGATTTTCAGGCATGCTAGCTGCAACTCTAGCTCGTCATCGGTCGAAGCCCAGAATTTACATTGGATGTATGAAATCTGGACCTGTTCTTGCTCAAAAGTAATTGTGAAGCTTTACTAGCTTATGACAATTGATGCTTTCAGCTTGCATTTTGGTTTCAACTGTAGTAACATTTTATTTGCGTGAATTGAACTTCAATATTGTTTTGTAGGACTGTAAAGTACCACGAGCCAGAATACTGGAAATTTGGAGAAGAAGGAAACAAATACTTCCGACATGCAACTGGTCAGATCTATGCTATCTCCAAGGACTTGGCCACGTACATATCAATCAATCAGTAAGTTAAAATAGTTGATAAAGCTTGAATTTGTTATCATCTACCAAGTCGTTGAAGCTCTTCTGAATGGTAAAAAGACTTGTTTTTTCTTGAAGTATCCGTGTATATTAGCATGTACACTGTGGATTATCATTACTAAAATTTGTCGGTCTCCATTATACTAGGTATTTGTATGTTTGATCTTAAGTATCACTATCATAAAGTGGACACCCAAACATGCTCGGGATTGAAGCATAGCTGTTGTATCGCTATCATATATTGTTAAATGCTCTAGTAATTATAAAGGATTTGAACTTTTAATTTAGGCCTATATTGCACAAGTATGCCAATGAAGACGTGTCATTAGGGGCTTGGTTTATCGGTCTTGAAGTTGAGCACATTGATGAACGCACCATGTGCTGTGGAACTCCACCAGGTATTCTCTCTCTAGTAATGTATCTCTATCAGCTGCATTCAGAACTTTTTGGGGTGCAATTTTGACGATCTAATATTTTGTTTTGGTGCATTCAGATATTTTTAGTAGGTTAGTTGAAACAGGTCAGTTCTCAGTAAGAGTTTCCTAATTGAAAGACATACCGGATAATGATCTTTTTTATCAGTGTCCCTTCCTTCATTCCATGCCTAAAATCTTGAATTGATATAGGAGTAACATGTTTAATAAAATGTAATTCTTAGTTTTGCTGTCCGTAGACAGACATTCTAGTTGAGGGCGTAATACAAAATAGAACAGAGTCAATTTAAACTGTTTAGCTTGGGTCTAAGCAGTATATGAACACTTTTTTTGTAAATCTTATTAATGCATCTACTACAATGGTACCCCCTTGCAGATTGTGACTGGAAAGCTGAGGCAGGTAATGTATGTGTCGCCTCGTTTGACTGGAGCTGCAGTGGAATTTGTAAATCAGTAGAGAAGCTAAAATATGTCCACGAGAAGTGTGGTGAAGGGGAAGAAGCTCTTTGGAATGCTCTCTTCTGATTTGCTCGAGAAATAAGAGAGTTGAGGATTCCTGGTGAGACATGGCTGTCAGACGATTTCCATCTGGCTGGCTGTTTTCGATTGTCAAAATTTTCCAATCAGAACTTTTAGTCCAGCAGTTTGTTGTGAAGAGCATGTTTGTTGTAGATTATGTCTCTGTCTAGATATACTGATATAGATATATGGATTTTGAAAGACAGTGGCAATAATTTTGCTAATTCTTTTCAGCATATCAGGAGAAGAGGACCTTTTAGATGTGTACTCACATTCTTTGTGGTGGAGATAATGTAATTTTGATGGTGGTGAGGTTTAACTGTTATTTCTTTATGTGGTGCTTATTCTAGTTTTGAGTACAAAGCCTCCATTTTTGACAATCTAGTATGTTCTTTTGTTTAAATTTATTGGTACTATTTTTAGTTGCAATTAAGTGTGAAGAAAGGAAATGAATTTATTCATACATTAGTTCTCTCTGAGTCTCTGTTCATTCCCATCTTCAAACTCCTTGATTTTCCTTTTATGATTTGAACTTCCAACATAATCAATCAAAGCTTGTCAATTGATCAATATTCCCAATTTCTATGGTTTCTATTCAAATTTTGGATCTTTGGCCATGAATTTTTTCATTTTTTTCCAGAGTTTGACGTAAACACGTTTGACCATAAAATTTTGGAAATCAACTTGAGTTGAATATCAAAATTTTCAAGAGTTTGAGAAACAACAAAGAAGTTTTTTCACTTCAAATTACTCAAAAAAAAAAAAAAAAAACTTTAATTTGTGTTCATGGCCAAACACAACTTGCCAATTTTCAATTATCACTTTCACTTTGATAGTGAGGTGGATGTGTGGGCATACTAGGAGTGATAAGATTACGAAGGAAGATATTCAGGATAAGCGAGAATGACCTCTATGGTGGACAAGATAAGGGAAGCGAGATTGAGATGGTTTGGACATGTAAGGAGGAGATGTGCAGACGATTTAGTGAGGAGGTGCGAGAGGTTGGCATAGTAGGTATGATGAAAGGTAGAGGTAGACCGAAGAACTATAATGGAGAGGTGATTAGATAGGACACGACTTCAAGTTATCAAGGACATACCCTTAGATCTAAGGGTGTGGTGGATGCGTACTAGGGTAGAATGTTAGTATGTAGTAGTGTGTTTTCTTGGTTTTCGATGGTTTAAGCTTGTTGGTGTTTGTCATTGTTCTAATTGTATTATTGTAGTTCCTACTTTTGATATCTATCATTGTCTATTGTTTATTGTGTTTCAATTATCATATTATTTTGTGTTCTTATTCCTTTTTTGTAGGATTTGCACTACTTCCCTCGTTAGTTGCTATGTTTTCTTATTCTTTGTACTTGAATTTGCTACACTTGAGCCGAGGGTCTTCCGAAACAATCTCTTTACCTCTATGAGGTAGTTATAAGGTTTTCATATGCTCTATCCTGTCCAGACTTTTTATACCTACGTTGTGGGTCTTTCGAAATCAGTCTCTCTACCTCTACAAAGTAGTTATAGGGTCTGCATATACTCTACCCTCTCCAAACCCCACTTATGGACGAATTCCCATACATGGGTATGCTGTTGTTGCAGTTGTACCTTGAAAACATTTTCTTCTTCTTCAAAGTTCACAATGAAACAATATGTCTAAATGCTCATTAATTTTATCTTTGCTTCTTTGCTCAATTGATTGACATCATCTAGCAAACATAATATATAAGGGTATAGTTGAATATAATATTAATTATATATTATCTTGAATTTTTAAAGCAATGATTATCTTGTTACTAAAATAACACTTATTTTAAGACATAAATTAATATAATAGTAATTGAACCTAGCTAAAGAGAATTGTGGTTGAAGCAAAGTCCAAAAAGCCATGCATGTCAGCCATAAATTATTAAAAAGCCAAATGAGTAGTTGAAAATATATATTGGTGGAAGGAAAAGAAATAAATAACCCTATCTGTTTGTCTAGTTTTATAAAGCTGACATCAAGGTTTTGTTTTGTTGTCTTTGCAGCTAGTTGTTCATACCATGGTGTATTGTCTCCACACAGATCCCAATGTACACCTCAATACAAGAGGACAACAATTGAGACCAAATACACAGTGTAGACAACAAGATGTGGATCATCATAATTCATATGTAGTCTGTATGAACTAGATTTATCTATTCTCTGTCCTTAGCTCAGAATGTGTCTAGTTGTGAGTAGTATGAATCTCGCTTTCTGTATTTTATTTGTGGTGATTGATGTCTAGTTGTGAGTCGTATCAATCTCTTTTTCTGTCACTTCCATCTTTCCCCGTATAATCAAATCTCTCCAGATATGCCTACACATTTATCTAACTATCTGAACATCCTCATATTTCTTTGCTATCTTCATCTTCTGACTGTAGGCTATCTTGACTGGCTAACATTCTGCCCCATACAATAATTATATTACTCAAACTATCACTTTGTGGAACTTGCCTTTTACGTCAAGATGACATATTCTTATCCTACAACACCCCGTAGGCGAGCCTCCATTTCACTCACCCCGTTTTAATATACCATGCCAAATTATTGTCAATCTTCCCATTTTTTTAAATTACGAATCCAAGATACTTGAAAGTTTAGCTTCCTCTCTTGAGTGTGACTTCTTCTTCGATCTTTATTTCTACCCTCGTCTCATATATTATATTATAAAACCTTTGCACTTTAGATATTTTGTTTTAGTCCTGCTTAACCTAAAATTAACTTTAATAAGTATGTTATTGACATTAAAAGTGTTAACAAACTTAATGGACCAAAATATTTCAATATTTAAGAGAGTATTTTGAAACTACCCCAAAACTTAAAAAGGACTTTTTTAATCAGTGAATGTATTGTGGATTGTTAACGGGTGTCATTTTGATTTTTAATGTAGTAATTAAGCATGTTTTATTGCAATTCAATGTGAATATCCTTTAAAAAGTATAGGAAAGCAAAACAACCTCTTTGTCATAAAATAGGAATAAGGTTACAATATGTCATTACTTTCTTAAAGATTTTACGTGTGAAATTCTACTGAATATATCATTATTATTATAAAATTTTACGTGTGAAATTCTACTTATAGACATGACAAACATATGAACACATACGTGGCACATAGGTTAAGCAAAGCATATCCATGAAGATTCATTTGCTAGAGTGTTCAGTTCAAAGATATATTTGATGATCGTCATAATATTTTTTTTGGGAGAACTCATGATTAGAAGTGAGTGAGGGACTCGTGTTGTGATGATAGAACAAAAAAATAAAATACATCAGATATATTCGTACAAGACTCCATCATTAACAGAGAAATATTAGCTGGCATATATAGAGATAACGATATTCACACGTGAAATACTGATATTAAGCATAGTACTACTTTAGGCGTCGAATGAAGTTTTTTTATTTATTAATGCATTACCTTTATTGCCTATAAATATAATGTGAATACACTTGTAAAAGGTTGCATTCTGAACAATATAAAAACAATATTAATTTGTGTTTCAAGCTTTTGATATTTACTAAATCTTTGTTCTTAAGCATTGCCATACTTACTAAATCATTGCTTATTATTTTTATTTAAACCATTTACGTACGAACATGTATATTCAACCACTAATTTATAGATCTAACGAGTTAAATTAAAACGTATGTTCTTGATCTCATAATCATTTTCTCGATAAATATAAGTGTGCCAATCAATGTATATGAATAGTATTAAACATTGTTAAATGATATTTTCTTTGTTTCATTTTATGTGGCAGTATTTGACTTGACAGAGTGTTTAAGAAAAACAAAAAGGAAGATTTTTAAAATTTATGGTCTAAAACAATTTTAGATATTTGTGTGGTTGTATATCGTTTCATTATAAAAAGAAAATTTAAAATTATATTATTTCTAATTATAGTAAGGTGACATTTTAAAAAACAAACTAAAAAGATAACACATACTCCTTTTGTCCCAATTTAGATGACACATTTCAGATTTTGAAATTCAAGCAAGTCTATCTTTGACGATAAATTTTTCATAGATATTTTGAATTGTCAATTATTGTGACTTATAATACTTTTTACGTAGTTTACAAATACATAAATTTCATTTAAATTTTTTTGAAGATTCCATGAGCAAATTCTCGATCAAATTTAAATTATTTGATTCTCGAAAATCAAAATGTATCACATAAATTGAGATAGAGGAAATAAAACGGAGGAAGTATATCCTTTTCTTAGAGTATATTGATATAGCTTCAAGATATGTAATTTTACCTCGAAATAATCCATCAGCTGATGCTCGAGATCAACCAAGAATTATTGAGCAATTTCATTGATCTTTTTCACAATAATTAATTAAATTTTAATAGTCGTTTTGGGGTCAATATTTTCATCACAATCCGTCATAGAATCTCAGGCATTTTCTATTTCAGGTTGATATATATATATATATATAATAAAAAGAGATGATATATTTTATGTGATTAACTTAACTATTTAATAGACTAATAAAAATATGCAAAAAAAATTAAATGAAATTGAATCGAAAGTGACTAATTGAAACACTTTATTAGAAATTGAAGTTTTTAATTGAAAAAACGTATGTATTAAGTAAAAATAAGATTGTACACGCGACTGAATGAGAGTAAACACATAACATTGACAAAGGATGTTCGTGGAACAAGTTTGGTGGAGTCCTTGGACTCCAAAGACACCTTGGGTGAACCTCAACCCCGACTTGTTATCGAGGTCGCAAAATAATCATCATCGGGGAAAATGTAAAACCTTGTGGCTCAAATATATAGAGAAGGATTTGTGTCTTAATAACGTGACAAAATTAAAAGAACAAAAGAACATATATGTTGATACGGTATCCTGCACACAATATAGGATATTAGTTGGCACAACTAACGATATTTTCACATGGAATGCATCTATTGGACATAGTATACTTTAGAGCTCGAGTGAAAATTTTCTACTCATTGATGTATTACTTATGCCACATTAAATATTAATCTTAAACAATTGTAAGAGATCTTTTGGATTCTCAAAAATACAACAATAATCCACTGATATCCTTGTGCTTCAAACTTATCATATTTTTACTAAATCTAGCTCTTAAGTATTCCTATAAACAAACAACACCAGATTTGATATCATGAACACTTAAAACGCTATCGGATTCAATGTAAATACTCATTATTGGAGCTCCATATTCTTACAACTTTATTCACTTGTTTTTTCTTTAACAAACATATTAAACAATTGCTAACTAAATCTAATAGGTTAAATCGAAAAGTGTGTCTTTAACCTCATTACAAATTGAATTGTACTATTTTTCTCGATAAATAACTTAGTTTGAGTGTCAAAAATGAAATATCCTCATAAACTTAAGAGCTTGATCATATCTTAAACTATAAAACATGAAAATGTGAGATTATCGTAAAATTAATTTTAATCAATTATAATTATAAGAGAAAATGGTTAAATGCCCCACCAATGTATTGTCGGATTCTCAACTACACACTTAAACTTCACGGGAGTCCTATCACCCCCCTGAACTGTTTAAAATTGAAATTATCATCTCCCTAAATGCTTATGTGGCGAAGTGAGTGTATTTCACTTTCCTTGAGAGAGTGAGCACTGAAAATAAATATTAAAACTTTATTTTTAGTATATATATATATATATATATCTTTTATTTTTTTCCTTATTCTTTTCTTTCTTCTTCATAGAAATCTCTTCCTTCTTTGTGACCAGATCTATCCATCTCCCGTCATTTCTACGTCGTTGCCGCCACTACTATCTTCACCGGACCGGATGTACCATAGAATTTTTGTATTCCTCTTGATTCTAATTTGTATATGGAATTATGAATTTTTGAAAATCAACTCTTTATCGATATTATTGGAGTTGTTAATCATCCTTGTACATGGTCAACCCACTAAGTTGATTCGGTTGGCAAATTCTTATTTTGATTCTTCGGAGCTCCAAATTTGTAATTTTAATCCAAACCAACGAAGAATTTTGAATTTTCGATGAAACCCAAATTTGATTTTTAGAATAAAATTGTTTTTGGCTATGGCGATTGAAAACAACAATGGAGTGCTTGTTTGTACCATCAAGCGGCCTAAGATCTGCATCTCGATATGTTCACATGGTCGAGAAGTTTTTTCGGGCCGGCTTGCCAGATTCAACTTTCCTCCATTGTTATGTATTCATTAACTCCAATTTGAGAAATTTGACATATGCATTCATGGAAATAATCTTAATACCAATCAAGTAGTGGAAGAAATGACAAATAGGAATCAAAATCTTTGGCGACCTTCTCCTTTTTAAGATTGTAGTGATTGGTAGACTTTTGGTGTTTATAGTAATAAAGAAAATGGTGAAAATATTTTTGGGTTTGGACAGATGGTGAAAAACTAGAAGAAAAGAGTAAAGAATAATGAAAGAATTGAAGAAAAACGTTTTTAATGGATTTTTCACGTGTCAAACGCGTGAGTTTCACCCATCAACATAAATGTGGTTGTGACTTTTTAGGGGTACAATAATTTTGATTTTAAACAGTTCAGGGGGTGATATGACCCCCGTGAAGTTTAAGTGTGTAGTTGGAAATCCGATAATAAATTAGGGGGTCATTTGGCCATTTTCTCTAATTATAATGTTGTATAGTTGAAGCAGGTCCACATGAACTTTCACGTGCCCACCACATGTCAACAAATAATAATAATGTTATTTTGTCCCTCCAAAGGTGAGCACTTCCAACTATCTTACACGTGCTTTGCTTCCTAATCTTTTTAATTAAACTATCTTCTTAATTAATCTTATCTTTGTTTCTAAAGCACATTACATAATCCAAATAATAATGTCTCTAATATTATTTAATACCTTTAATTAGTTAAAAGTTAGTGGGACTAGTTTTATATATATATATATATATATATAATAAAAATATATGTACTAGAATCTTTGTTGTATTGGGTTTGATTCGAAATTTCGCTTTTTAGAATTAATTGGTCGAATAATACCTAGCAAAAGCAGAAAAAATAATTTGTTGAAAAATCGACTATATGAATGTTTGTTAATTGTATCACTCTATTTAATCTGGTGACCACCACAACAATAATAGTAAGAACAATTATAAATTTTTAATTCTATCTTCTTCTCTTTTATTTGGAAAAATATTTTTTAATAATATAAAGTAGATGAAATAGTTATCAAGGTTTATAAACTATTCAACAATATAATATCAATAACATAGATTCTTATAACTGCAATTTGAGGAGGGTGAGATGTACACAGACTTTACTTCTGTCTTATGAGATAGAAAGCTTTTATTTTTATAGAAAAAATAAAAAGCTAAAATGAAGATATCAAAGAAAGAAAAGAACTATGAAATACAACTGTATATCAAGGATAATCAAAGTGAAAGAAATAACAATACTAACAAAATTGAAACATAAGACAATACTAGCATAATATTACTTAATTGGGTAAAGGAACATGCAGATCGATGTTCTAGACTGGAACGCTGCTCTACTGTTGTTCAAAGAAAATGCTCTACTACCTACTAATCGTTCTTGAACTTCATATTTTTCTATTTAGGGTCATGTTCATAGTGATGAATTGCAGATGTGTTATATTGTCATGTTTAATCACCCCTCTCAATTCTTCCTCAGTCTATCTCTACATTTTCTTAAATATATCATTGTCAATCTCGCACACCTACTCACTAAGATATTTGTGCTCCTCTTGTTCACATATCTAAACCATCTCTATCTCATTTTTCGCATATTGTCCACCACGACAACTATTCTCCCCTTGCTCCACAGGTCTTCATTTCTTATCTAATTATCTCTTTGAGTATGCCCACACATCTATATAAGCATCCTCATTTTTGTTATCTTTCATTTTCTAGAGTACAAATTCGTGATTGGAGAACACGTCACCTCATATAACATAATACTTCTAACAACCATGCTATAGAACTTAATTACCTTCAAGTCTCAATGACATGTTCTTATCACATAGAACACCACATGCGAGCCTCTATTTCATCCACCTCGCTCCAATACAATGTGTGACATTCTCATTGACCTATCAATTTTTTTGGATTATTGATCCAAGATACTTGAAACTTTCTCTCTTGGAGATGATATCAATCCCCACTTCCCCATTCAACTCTTGCATTGTGATATTGAACTTGCACTCTATGTACTTCATATCTCCGGTCTATCATTAACTCGGCCACTTGTCTCGACAACCAATATTATATATGCATGGTCTGCAAATAATATGCATCATGATACATTTTCTTAAATATGTTGTGTCAATCCATCCAACACTAAGACAAATAAATATTTAACAAAATTAAAGGAGATAATTATTTCCACGTTTTTAGCTTCCCCTTTAATTGTACTTTTACCCCAAGCTTGTTAGCAACTTAATTAATTAAAGCTTCTCTCCGAATTTTTTTTTACAGTACATACCCCCATTCTTTAAGGCTGATAATTTCGTTTAACTAATACTAAATCAATATATATATATATATATATATTGTATTGGTATTATTAAGGTTTCTTGTTCAGAAATTACTTATTAGTCAATGATACTATAAGAGTATATGTTGTTGTGATATTACTCCTTAGTCAATGATACTATCAAAATATATGTATATTGTTGTGATATCATTAAAGTTTCTTGTTCAAAAATTACTCATTAGTCAATGATACTATGAAAGTGTGTGCATATTTATATATATACACACACACTCTTATAGTATCATTGACTTATGAGTAATTTCTGAACAAAAAATCTTAATGATACCAATACATTATATATATATATATATATACACACTGATTTAATATCAATCAAGCGAAATTATCAGTATTAATGATATCAATAAGTATATAGTGTAACTATTTAGTGGGGTATGACTGTAAAGGGATATATGTTTGCAAGTATTTGTACTTTTATGGGGTATTTGCTTAGTTTCCCCAAAAAATTTAAAAGTGGATCAGAAACGAGTCATCCGATGCTATCTTTTCGGTGTTTTTTTTTAACAAAGAGTAGCTATTTTTCAGGATTATGATAATTTTGAAATTATATTAGCCATCAAATTAGAATAGATAATTTTATGATTTTGATATAAGATTAATTTTTATTTAATTAATATCCACAACAAATAATGAACAAATATAATTCCAAATTTTAGTTTAAAAAATTCCTAATCCTCGTAATTCGTAACCAAACCACCTCTCAGGACGTTGAATACAAACCTCGTCATTCCATGCGGTTGATTGGGTCCTTTTAGTCAAAGGCGAAGCAAAAACCAGAGGTTCATTCGAATTTTTTTTATAAAAAAATTATATTAAATATATAAGAAATTTACGTAAATACAATAAGTGTCGAATTTTTTTAACTTCTTCATATATTTATTTATTTTATATTTAAAAATTCTGCCACTTTTCTTAACTCTTGCTTAAAAAAGTTTTACTCCTAGTTGATTGAGAATTATTATAGGTATTGTGTCTACCAATTAAGGGAAATGGTCACTGTTGAATCTTTGAATTTTGTGCATTGATGTAGCTTTCAATGGCCAATCAATGAAGTTGAAAAGAGGGACTTTTCCCAACTTTAAACAATCTACATCAATGTCCTTAAGGGGTTGAATTTATGGCAAAAAGTTTGGTAAAATCTTGTAAAAAAATTATAACTAAACACGTCAACTCGGCTTCATTTTGTCTCGTGGTCAGATGATCGATTCTGATATGACGTATAAATTTTAGAGATTTTTACTATGTAGATGATCATTTTGTAAATTATAGTATTCAATTGACACAATAAAGAGAAAGTAAGGTGTATAGATGCATAGTCTCAAAGTTGAAGCGTTTATATATTAGATGTGGCTAAATTTGAATGTATATTTGATGTGGCTAAAATGATAAAGTAAATAAAAGGGTTACATTCACTCACATTTTTTTCAGCTTTTAGTTTGTCCTTCCAATTTTTTTCCTGATTTCTATGCAACTATAAATTTTCTAATGTTATTGTGGCTACCAAAAATCCTATTGTTCCTTTAAAATTGATTTTAAAAAATTCATGTTTTACCTATTTTGTTTTCTGACTAGTTTTATGTATGTTAAAAATAAAGGGATAATTTTAAATATATATGATAAAGTAACTAGTTTACAACAAATATAATTATGTTTTTATTTACATAAAAAAAATAGTCAAAACTTATAGAAAACATGTATTGACTATACAATATATTTGTATATACATGATCTATACCCTGACTATATATTATGATACACTCAAAAAATGAATATACTTTAACTATATATGAAGTATACACTGACTATTCAATCTCGACCAACTCGAAATCACCTCTAAATAGTCCAAAATTTTAGATATGAAGTCCTCTCGATGTTTCAAGCTAAGTCTTTTGATAAATAATTCTCTCGAAACAAAGAAGACGCAAAAAAAAAAAAAAGGAAAAGGATGAGAAATTGTGCTAAAAATATGGTAAAGCTTATAGTTAACATTTTACATAATTTATCAAAAATTAAAAGCATGAAAATATAGATGGAACGAGACGGTAAGTCCAAGGCCTCTTTGAATCTTTGGTACCAATAGGATGGATAGAATTCACAAATAATCGTTAATTCAAAAATAATCATGGAATTTTGAATTATATAATTAAAATTCTTCGTTATTTTTTAAAGACAAAATCAAAAAGCAATCGTTGAACGCTATTTTTACAATAATAATTAATTGTACAAGATGGAGAATCCAATCTAAAATAATTGCAATTTGCACAAACAAACTAACTTTGTCACAAAGTTTGGAGTTGGTATAGCATAATTTCAATCTTTTGGTAGGAGAAGTCATTTTTTCATACTTTCTTTGTATTATTTTTTTTCTTTTGGAAAACAATAATTAATTGTGATGAATTCAATAATGGAGGAAGGAAAGTGAAGTGGGTTTCATGTGAAAGATAAACTTGTATAGTTGAAAAGCTTTACAAAGAGCTAACAAGTGGTTTCCAAGCATGTACATGAGATTCTAAAGTAGCCATCTTTAATGGAACACTTCTATTCTATGTATAACAAAACACACAAGTTCAACTCCCTTAAACTATTACTTAAAAATAAAGATAAAGTGCCTTCTTTTTTCTTCTATAATTGAAAAACTTCTTTAATATGGAAAAGACCAACATAAGAATCTTAGAGGGATATGCAAAAAATATTTCATAATAAAAGCTATTTACAATGTTTATTTGGTTGAGTGTAGGGGTGTTAAACGAGCGGATGAATTAAATTTAGATGAGAAAAAAGAAAATACACCATGTTGAGTAAACAACATAAAATAACATAATCTTTGCGTGAAGTGTACAAATATCTACTTTCAAAATCGTTATTCAATTAGTATCATATTTTTTTTTGCATGTTTACCTGTTTTGGGCAAAAGATCGAATAGTCATGTCTAAAGTTTGATAACTTCAGACATTCGCGTATGAAAATATGTCTTTGTGAAGGTCATACATCAAGTTTTCTTCTAATGTTTAGTATGACTAGCAAAAGTAAAATAAAGTTCACACATTTTTTATTAAGATGCATGTAAAAATTGGTATAAGCATTCAGTCATGTATGCATGCACCTCAGACATACCTGACTGAAATACATGTAACGACGGATTGAAATTTCAGACATATGCATTTGAATAAAAAAAATTATCCTTCGAATTTTAACAATTCAACATGTACAATTCGATATTCAAATATACTCTAAGCAAGCTCAGATTTGAAATATAAATTTCATATATCATAAAGAACAAAACACTTGAGTAATATTGAGTTTTTTTGTTGAAAATATTTTGAGGAATTTGAACATAAATTTCGAAGATGATTTAATTCAGGTTTGAGATTATTTTCAGTATATCTCTTGTATATCACATATATTTATGTATATCCATGAGCATTTGTGTGAAATACACTAATATATACTTGATATCGTGATGAGTTTCTCTAGCATTGTTAGGTTTTTTCACAAACTCCAACCACACTCACTCAAAAATGTGTTATTTCCTTTTTCAGACTGCTTTGAATTGTTTTTCTTCAAGCTGAAGATCCATCGATTGAAAACACAACTTCTTCGCCTTGAAGATTTCTGTACAGATACCCTCTCAACATCACTTTGACATTTTAGGGATAACACTAGATATGTTGTTATTGTTGTATTTTCCTCAGTACCAATCAGTCCAAAAATAAAATATTGTACTATTATAAAACATATCTTTTGCTTTGCTTTTTCTTCTTTCTTTGTTTTGTTTTTGTTTTGATGCATGAGTTTTATATGGCAGCACTTAAGCACAGAGGCGGAGTCAAGATTAGGAGTTTGGGGGTTCTAAATCAATTTTGTTTGGGGGTTCACATGTTAATATACATATATTTATTTAATTTTCTAATGCAAATATAGAGTATACGAAAAAGCTAGTGGGTTCGTCCGAACCCATGAACCCACACCTAACTCCGCCTCTGCTTAAGCAAGTAGGGTCATTTGATAGAAGTGTATTAGCAAAAATAATGCACACACTCTATTGTGTATTAAAGTATGTATTGTTAATATAATGAATTTCGATGTATTAGTAATGCAAGAGATTTTACTGTGCAGTGTTAGCATGGTTAAAGATCTCATTCTCCTTCAAACTCTTTTTTACATCTTTTCCATCATAATTGTGAAGAGGATCTTTATAAATAAATATTTTTATTAAATGCATGTTATTTTTAATACACTAAATAAATCATGCATAAGAAATAATCTATCTATAATTAATGTAAATATTACTAACAACACTTCATTTAATATTATTCTTATACAATTTACCGAATAATCCGCTACGAAATAAAATAGCTAGGATATTCATATTACTAGTGAGCAAATTTTAACACAAGTAAAATGTGATCCATTAGAGTGATAAAAGTACTTATCTTTCCCTTTTGTTTCATATAATAAAGTAATTTTTCAAAGTTGTTAACAGAGTGGGAAGCATGCAAAATGATGTGCAGCTAAAGAGATGTTACTTTCACCATTTTGGAGAATTGGTGTCAGAAAAGCCCACACATTACTCATATTATATACTTTTTTTCCAAAGTCCATTTAATTAATTTTAAAGTTAAATTAGATTATATTGATTTGGTATTTTAAATAAAAAATTAGATATTTAAAAATTATATGCAAAGTATTATAAATTGTAATTTTATACATACCAATATGATATAAAATATGTCGTAAAATGTTGTCAAATTCTTATAATTTGACTCTAAAAAAAATCATAACAATTAAATGTGAACAAAAATAATACTACATTAGAATACAGAGTATATCACTTTGACCAAACTTCAGTTACCATAACAGAGTTTAAATTAGTCAACACTAATATTTCACAGTCATTATTTGAAAGGCATTTGCAAAAACAAACAATGATTAATAAGATTGAAAAAATAAATATCTGTTATAACAAATTAAAAAAAAGTTTTACCAAACTTATTCACCATCATTACCGCATGTTCAAAAAAAATTGACTCTCTGTTATTTGACTACATGTTAGCTTTGGTTTAGTGGGGTCATTAACATTAATATCACCAAACTATGCTTGTACTTATCCATTAAATATATGTTTTTATTATTTAAGTTTAACCATAACAACAATATATTTTGTGCTAATTTTTTGGACTATGTTTTTACTCAAAAGTTATTTATAATACTTATGACTAAAAAATTATTACTGAAATTAAAGTTATGTACATTTTAGTAAAGACAAATTTCAAAAAAATATGTTATATTGTAGGTAAATTTTTACATCTATCAATTTATTTTCTCGAGTTACATATCATCGTATATTGTTGTGATCGTTGTAAGTAATATGATAAACTCAAATGGCTGTTTATCATAGCTAAAATGTAATTCAATAATGAAAATTCTAGTTTTATTCGGTGCATATGTCATTGCGTTGAGGCTAATATAAATAGTTCGTTATGCCTTGAACTAAATTGTGTACATTTAAATAAATTCCATGAAATATTTATTATCTTTCATCAAACACAAATATCGAATAATTTTATTCATCAAAACTTCAATAGTTTTTTTAAAAAATAACAATATTTTTATTTGTCGGAAATTAAACATGAAACTTTAGGTTCATAACACATTTCATTTTTAAATTCAAGAATATTTACTATTTTCTTTTTGTTTAAATACTCTAGTAATATCAAATAACTTTATTCTTCAAAACTTCAATAATTTTGTTTTTTGCCAATATAAAAGTTCAACAAAATAACTTTTCGAAAAATATGTTCTCTAAAATAATAAGTGAACTTTTATTTATTTTTCAGTATATAGCAAGTAAGTATAAAACAAAATATTATATCAAAAATATTTATATATAACCAAACAAAAATAAAATTTAAATAAACTATGAGAGTGGAAGTTAAGAGGTATCGATAATAGAATGGTCATGAGATGAAAGTTGAACATATTATTGCGGGAATAAACAATGAACTTGAAATATCATCTGTGAAACTTATTTGTCGTATTTGCATTCGAAAGATCATATTTTAACTAATTAATCTCATTCTAAATTATCTGTGTTATACCAAACACGTTCTTCTCTACCCTATCATATTTCATAATTAAAGATAAATTATTTAAAACACAAAAAAAATTGCTAATTCTTTGTTATTCATTGCACTAAAATAAAATGTAAAAAAATAAAAATAAAAAAATTAATCATTTACAAAAAACAAAATCTACAGTAAATTTTTGTAAACAGTAACTCACTAGACAGTGGTCGGTTGCAGTAAAGTATTGTGATTTGGTAACTGAATCTGTTGGATCTGCAGACTTTTCAATGCACTACCACCAGATCTTCTCTTCCATAAACCGCCGTCCGCCGCCGGTACCGGATTCACCTTCTTCACTACCGGCAACGGCGGATCTAATTCACTAACATTCACTTCAACAACAGCAACTCCATTAATTTTACTTCTATCAGATTTCCGATCTCCGCCATTACCGGCGGGAGTAAAATTCTTACCGGAGAACAATTTCTTCAGCTTCATGTACTTCACTTTAGAATTTGCCGGTCTAGTTATAGCGGTGGAAGTAGGTCTGTACGGCGTCGGAAATCCAGTTACTCTGTTGTTTCGTTTGACTTGGCCCATACAACTTACTTTTGGGGAAGTAGGTTCGGTGTGAGTAGTATTAGTGGAAGGATTTGCGGAAGAAGGAGGTTTGGAGTTTTGTAATTTTACATCTTTGATTGAAAGTTTGCAAAGCATTGGTAAGAAGAAACTTGAGTTTCCATGGCGAATATGGTGATAAAGCTGTTGTTGATGATGTTGATTGTATCCATTTCCCATATTGTTGAGTTTTCTTCTCAATTTGTTTTTGAATTTCTGGTAATGGGAGAAAATTTGGGTGAAGGGATGTTAATGGAGATGTGGAGAAGGAGAAGAAATGGCTCAATTAATACTATCATTTTATTTTATTTAATTAAATTAAATTATTTGTTTGTTTCATTTATGAGTCAAACCTCTGGACAGACGCAGGTCTCGAAGTAATTTTTATTATTTTATTTTTTTTACTTTCTTGGAGTAAAATAATTATGTCAATTGTATTATTTTATTAAGGGCAATACCAAATTCAAATATAATAGGTAAAAAGTAAACAAAGGGAGTGATTTATTTTTCTGGTGAGAATTTATGAAAATATTACTACTTAAATAATAACTTATTTTAATATATTCTCTAAAATTTTCTATCACTTGAAAAAATTATAAAAATCTCTATTTTACGCAATGTATCAGTTGGATACATCATTTTATGTTATGTATTGCGTGGATACATCACTTTACATGATTTATCAGTCGAATCGTTGACGTTGAGTGATGTATTCGAAATTGAGATACGATGTATCGGGACGTTGAGGGATGTATCCGAAATCCACCAAATTTAAGAAAATTTTGTAATTTAGAAAAGAGTAGGAATAAGTTGTAATTAACTCTTAACACTATGAGATTTATGTAAAATTTATTGTAATTTTACTTTTATTTGGGTTTTTAAATAAGCGTTTGGCTATGTTTTATTGAGAAAATAGAAAGAAAATAACTTTAGAAATTATATTTAAAAATTAAAATTATTTCTGATCATAAAATAAATTAGAATTGTTTTGAATTTTTATAAATAATTTAGTTTAAAGTGAAAATATTTTTTTGTTATTTTTCTAAAAAAAATGAAAATAGTAAAAACATGAATGTCAATTCGGACGGTTCCCTTTTATTGGAGTGGGTGGAAAATTTATGCAGCTTAAACGTGTTTTTCCTTTTAAAAAAATTTCACAAAATTGAACGTGTCAATTTTCAATATAAATCTATAAATATTTTAGATCGACATTTGGAGTTTTCTTTCGCCCTAATAATTTGATTTGACTTACATCTATTGATAATTTAATTAAATATTTACATTATCAGTATAATTTATTTTCTTATAAAAAAAATCACCCCCCTTAAATTTGAGGTACTTGTGTTAGAAAAATAATAGAAAACATAATGGAAGAAGATGATGGTTTTAAGGCGTGAATAATCACTTTCTTTAAAAGTGATATTGAATTTTTCTTTCGGATATAACAAAACTTTGGTATGTACCTGCAAAATTTTCTTAGGCGGCTTCTAGAGAGCCTTCAGAGATAACTTTTCATAATAGTATGTTCTTTCATGAGGAGATGATTTTTCATAATAGTCATATTATTTCACAAACAAATGTGTCTATTCAATTTAAGACATCTACATATTACAAAATATCCAATAACTTGTTCTACCGAATACTTAATGATATTTGTTTTTTAAATGATTTGATAGCATGAACTACTTGTAACCGTAAGTTATTGATATCAACAACTTTGGTATAATCTCACAAATGAAGTTTTAGAAGAGCAAAAAAATATTGATGTCAAACATCTAATTTTATTATTGGCGAAATTTGGTACTAAGAATTTCAAAATTTTAATAAATAATTGTTAAACTTGAAGAGTTCTTTTTTGACATTATCTTGAAGACTATGAAAATGAGCATGTTTTCAAGACTTTGTGAAAACAGATTTTTAGAAGTCATATATTGTTGCTAATATAATGTCTCTATTATATTGTAAGTCAAAAGAAGTATTTTCCACTCTTATTTCACTTGGATTCTTCTGCATGTCCATTTCATACAAATTAACAAAATACTCCTCCGTTTTCTTTACGTGTTTATTATTTCCAAAATATTTTTTAATTTTGCATAACAAAAGAAAAACATAATATTTTACATTATCATTAATTATTTATTCTTTAAATTATGTTTTAAGAACTAAAAGTACAATAACAACATCAACTTATCCAGTGAAATTCCACAAGTGGGGTTCTGGAGAGGGTAGAGTGTATACATGTGTTACTATTACATCATGAAGATAGAGAGGTAGTTTCTGAAAGACACTCTACTCAATTGCAGCAATTTCATATCTATAAAAAGAAGAATACAGTGAAGAAATCATAACAACTAATAAAGAGACAGTGGAACATGAACAACAAAATAGTGCAGCAACCTAAACACAATAAACAGATGATGACAAATACAAAAAATTAAAACTACAAGAATATAGTCCGTACAACGACAAACACCAACAAGCCTGAATCCTTGAAAGTAAGACAACACTCAATTATCTACTAAATAAATATAAATATTATAATAAAATACTCATATTAATTATTATTTCATGCAAAATTCATACTAATAAATAATAGTGAATGGAGGAAGTAAAACAAACAAAGAATACAGGATATAGAATTTATTTTTTAAAAATAAAATTATGTCTGCTTTATTAAACTGTTCCATTGGAAATTGAGTGAATTAAAGTAGGACCATGTTTGCATGCATAGAAGCTACTTATGTTTTTTTTAAGCAGAAGCCATTTAACAGACCTTTTATGAGTAAAAGAGAAAAAGTGACCTTTTTTTATATGGATAAAGTTTACAAGTAAAAATGATTTTGTCTCCATGAATTTAAAGTACCATTTTTATTAAATTTTTTATACTACAAGTACACTTATTGAGTGAGGGACTGAGCTAGGTGTTGGCAAAGCAGTACAAATTAAATTTCTTTAGTAAAAAAATTACATTATATAAATAAATATAATTAAAAAAATTATATATATTATATATAAATTGTAGAATCTATTGACATAAAAGAATGTTATAGTGTAGTTACAAAGGAGGAGTTTAAATGCTATGTGTGATACTAATTTGCAGTAAAAAAAGAAGAAGAGAGGTTTTGTCTAGACAAGCTATAGTACAAACAAAATATTTTTACTTGTGACCAACATGGATTGTGGTGCACTGGAAGTGCTTCATCCTTAATCAGAGGTCTCGGGTTCGAGCCCTGGGTATGGAGAAAATCCAGTTGGGAGTGTCACCCTCAAATGGGCCTTGCAGTGCGCGATCCGAATTTAGTCGGAGCTCTAATGTGGGTTTCGTACACCGGGTGAGAAACCAAAAAAAATAAATATTTTTACTTGTTAATATGAGGAAACTATATAATTTTTGCAATAGTACATATCTTTTTATTTCTTTAAATGTAATAAGTAAAATACAAAGCAAGGAAATTAGATTGTATAAATTACTTAAAAAATAATTAGGAAAAACACAAAAGAACTTTAGGGAAAATTGTATTTCAATAATCAATACTCTCTCCGTTTTATATTAACCGATCTTCTTACTAAAAATAGTTGTCTCATATTAGTTATCCACTTTACTAGATAGAGAAAATATTAACTAATTTTTTCTTATATTATCCTTGCAATTAATTCTTTTTAAAAGTATTTACATTTATTTCTAAAGTTCCCAAGAAATTTTCTAAAGGATGAATTAATATAATTCATTTTTTATTTATAATTTATTGGTGATCAATTAATATGAAACGGAGCTGAGCAGAGTAGAAATAATCAATGTACTATTCAGCATGTCAGTATTCCACCAAATTAAGGTCATTTGTTGTAGTGTTAATTTGCTTGGAAATATAGGGACAAAATGTAAATCTCTACAAGTCTAGAACTGCTTTTAAGATGGTAAAGAAAGACTTATTTTGAAAGTCAAGAAATAAGTGAAGGAAATCATGTCAAATAATTTTTACTAGGCAGGCGTTACCATTTATTGGGCCATTCTTGTTATTTATGAGAAATATAAAATGTTAAATATGATGTGGTAAAAACTTATTACTCTTGTGTATCAATTTATGTGGCACTTTTCGTTTTTCGAGAGTCAAACAATTTAAATTTAATCAAAAATTTGCGCATGAAATCAATTTTTTTGAAATGAAATTTATATATTTGTAAACTACGTAAAAAGTACTATAAGTCACAATAATTGATAATTTAAAATGTTTAAAGATCTATAAAAAACTTACGAAAAAAATAGACTCGTATGAATCTCAAAATTCAAAAAGTGTCACATAAAATGAGACTGAGTATATGATTTTTCTTTGATTGTGACACTCATTTCATAACCTTCAAGGTGTTTATAAGTGTTTGTTTGAGACTTAAATCATTGTATTTAGATATGCATTTCACATATTCTGCAAGTGGAAAGATTTTTTCACTTGAAAGACTCATCTTAAAGAATAATATAAACAAGGAATAAAAATTATGTACAAACACGGTCTTAGGTTAGATCTTCTCTGTTCAAAGAAAGTACTCCAATAATCAGTTTTAAGATTTACAAATAGTGGACCACATCCTGGGTCCAACAGCCGAACCAATTACAAGTCATCTCCTAACCTTCTTTTCTTGTTTTTTTTGGACTCTTTCACTCCGAAATTCCATGCCCTAAAGTAAAGGGTGATAGAGAGGGCAAAAGAAAGAAAGTTGTTTGCCCGAAGGGGAAGGAAGAGGGACTTTTCTTTGCTGACCTCTTCATCGAGAGATGCAGCCATTGTTGTCTCTGTGCCTTTTTGCCTATCTTACTCTTTCTCAAGGGAAAGATGTTGACAATGCTATCCTTAACATCTGGAGAATTAAGGGATGAGCTGAAATAAAGATGGGAAGAAAATGAATGCAAGAAGTTGCTGCAGAACCATTTAACAGCAATAGTGGACACCCCAGTTGACTGAACTTTTCATAGCTGTTGAAAAGAAGCTCACTGCCACAGGAGCAATGTTAAAGGGCAGCACACCAAAATGACCCAACTGCGATTCAGTTGACGGAATAAAATAAATCCACCTGCCAATTATTGATATTCCAATTTAACATTACCTAATAATGACTAAGGAATAGCTTGAACTAAGAGGAAGTGAAATAATACGCCAATTCCCTGGTATTCATTGAAGACTTTGCACGTACTGTCTATGGCTTAAGCAATAAACCCAAATTCAGAGACATTCAGTAACTTGATGGATTGAAACCGCTTATTACCCCCTAAAGACTTTTCACACAAGTAGGCGGGCTACCTCATCATTAGCAAATACAATATCACCACGAATGATTGTGGAGTCTCTAAAGATCATAATTTTACTGTGTACCACAGGACAACACAAATAAATGACAAGTGAGCATAAATAATCTGTATTATTAGTGGCGAGTAAAGCATAAATAAAGGCCCCAAAGCACCTGCCCAATGAAAATGAAAAGCAACAAGCAGAACTGAAAGAGAGTGCCTCTATAAGAACCAAGTCATTGCACGCTAACCCTTTTAAGGGGTTTCAAGATTCATAATCTGTATTCTGATTTAAACAGAACTACTATGGTCATAGTTGTACATGCCTTTATAAAGTAAGATCAGATTTTCTAAATCTAACATTTTGGACCTACATCTACTGCTGAAGATCAGTGTGCATCCCAAGCAGCTAAATTTCTATATATACAAAGAACGTCAAATAATACATACACTCAGTTTTGCTCCTTGTACGGAGTCCATATCAATTTGCTGACATCAACTTCCAGGCCACCCCTCCCAGCAGCTTTGAGATGACGATCTAAGACTTTCGGGTCTGCGCAGATGACATGTTGCCCCTTTCGATATTGGATCAACTCTAAACCCTGAAGGGTGGACAAAATATCTTCTGCCTTGATGGCTGTCATGTCACTTAGTTCCTACCAGAAGCAAAACAAAAAAGACAAATCCATTATAGATTATATCCATCTTTAGGATTTAGGTGACAGACCAAGGCAGGTTTAAATGGAACCAACCTTCTAGTCCTAATTAAATCATAAATGGAAGTCCAAAAAGACAAACATTAATGAAAAACAGAAAACGAAGAATAAAATTCTATACACAAACCTTGATGGATATATTGCCCTTGTGCTTTTTCAATATATCCAGAAGCACACGCGTCCAGTAACCCCTATAGCTCAGCATTCCCAAGTCGGAAAGCGGCCTTTCTGGTGTGCCCACTTTACCTTCTTTCTTTGAAAGTTCATATGCTGCAGCAGGTTTATATTAAATAGCTCATTTATTTAGAGTACAGGCATAAGGGTAAAAGTAATGATACATCACTTCATCTTGTATCACAACAATCCAGATAAAAAGAAGTTTCTTAAGATGATAATTGCATGTTCAGTTAATAATTTGTGCATCACATATAGTCCCTGGCTCTCTCATAACACACAATAAATCCATATCCATATTTAATAGATAAGTCAACAGGAGAATATTATGATATATCTCCTCTAATCAAAAGCATGAAGAAATTAACAATTGAAATAGACAGTCCAGAAAATCATCACCTTCTGTACAACACTCTTGTGCTTGAAAGAGCAAAACAAGAAATAACAGTCAATTACAAAATTTTGTTTTTAAGCTTTGAGATACTCCAAGAGAAAGGGTAGTGCAGAGGGTATAATTATTCGTGTGGTCATTGTTTGACACAAGTCCACATACACACTCCACATACAATATATGTGTATATAACTTTCAAAAGAACAAATTAATAATGTGTACAGAGACACAAATACACATTATAATAAAGGTAAAAGTTTATGCCTCTTTTTTATCTGATTGATTAATCCGTAATGGAAGGGGGTCCCCTAAAGGATGCAACTCATACAAGTGAATGTTTCTCTAACCTCATTTTGAAAATTATTAACATAACTTGCACTTGCTGAAACAGGTGAAAACGTGTTACGAAGTTCATGAGCTTTTAATAAAGTCATTATTATTATTTTGATAAAGTGTGAAGTTCATGAGCTTACAGAATGCAATCAGGAATTTCCCATATCCTTTCCTCTGATAAGGTGGAAGCGTCAAAATGCAGGCTAAGTTATAGGACTCTTCTGAATGCTTTTCCTGCACAGAATAAAGAAAGTAATCATTAACATAGCTCTGTGGGGAAAACCAATACCATAGGAGGTTCCTGGGTTAAATATCAAACTCATTTCTGCTCCACACAGCAAAGTTTTCTCCCCTTGAAAATAAGGATAAAATAACGACAAAAAACTGACTGAGCATACAAGAACACTGCCATAGGATGTCTAAATTTTGGCTAGAAGAAGGGTCTTTCAGCAAATGTATATCTCACTTACTAAAGCTTAGTGTGTTAAGCAGTTTTTGGAAAAGCAAATTTAAAATAATAAAAATTGATAGATAATATTTTGTGTTCGGGGAGTTGTTTCCAACAGGCACCGAAGAACCTCCATTTGGTAAAGGATATGGAAGGAAACTTCGATCAGAACATGAAAAGTCACATTTGGACTGGATTTTAGGTAGCCAAACATTCGAGGAATGAGATAGTAAGCTTCAAAACCCATCCAGACATGAAACCAAAGGCCCGCAAAGTTGGCGTACACCAATAAACATTCCAAATTCAAAACTTGTGCTATGCTTTTGTTTGATTCCACCTCTATTCTTAAATGTCCTAGAGTTCTTGAATATTTATCCATCTATGAATTCTCTCTTTTCAATCCGACAACACTATTTTGCACAGCAGCTTCTTCTTTTTTTGATAAGTGTGGGGTACGGACCAGCTTGCACGCACCTCGAGTAATTCCACGGGATACCTGCCACCTCCAACAATAGTAGGTACCAAATAACTCTCCCACCAACAACAACAGGTACCACGTAACTCTATCCATCAATGCTAGGACAGATAGGAAGAAACTTTTGCACTGCAACTTACAAGCAATACCTTTATCAGGACAAAGCAATACAAGCTAACTACTATTTGTTCTCTCCTTTTTAACTATATTGGATGGTCCTAGAAATTAAGAAATAGATAAAATCTCAAGAAATATGATGATGTCCTTTTTAAGCAACAAAAGTATCTTGTTTCATGGGCCATTTACAGCTAATCTAGAGTAAAAGTTGGAAATGAAGTCAGATTGAGCACACTCCAACAGTATATTTTGCTTCACCTATACATCAAAATGCAACTTTTCTGAACGTTCAAATATAAAATTGACTGCATAGGTAACATTGGTCATTAAATGCTCTGGCAAGAAGCTCACAAGCGCTTCTCAAATGCTGTCAGATCACAAGTTAGAAACTTGCCCTTGCTACTATCCTAGTAAGAAACTTAGCCTCGGTATGAAATGGCAACAAGTGCTGACAAGTCAAAGTAACTTTTTTTTTTTTAATGAAGAAGTCAAAGTAGTTTTCCATAGTTGCACAATGATGTGAAAAGTCTACAGTTCAACAACAGCGGATTAATCTCCCTAAGTTGAAAAGAACTGAAGGTAAAACTACTCTCACTGCTACATACATGATGACTATGCAGTTCATCATCTCTGACTATGCAACATAGAAGAAAACGAAAGGAACCTGTAAACCTCTTAACAAAAATACCTATATAATCTTGCAGCTGAAATTTACCTTTGAAAAGTAACCAACCATATGACAACCTCGGTCGTCACATTCACAAAGCACGTAAAAGAGGAACAGGTCAACATCATAATAAAGAGTCTTGTGATCAAGAAATAATTTGGCCAAGTAGCATAGATTTTGCCCATAAACCTTGTTCTTTTTTCCATCAACCTGAAGCAAACGTCCAACAGACGATAACATTATAAAACACCTATTAAAACATATCCATGAAGTTCTCCTATAAATGTGTGAAGGACAAAGCAAAGAAAGAAACTTAGTACTAGAATCAACGAACTCACCTCAAACATTGACAATGTACCACTTCTATAGATCTCATCACCTGGAGGATGCTTAAGATCGCATTTTCTCTACATAAAAGAAAAATAAGTCAGAAAAGAAAAAAGAAAATGAATGTATCAGAAGGTGAAAACCGTGGATATTTGATATCTATTCCCTTTGTGAAGCAATTTCATTGTCCTACTTTTTGACTTGATCCCAAAACTGAGTCTACTTCTCTTAAAGGGAAACCTTTTCCCTATGTTCTTCAATATTCTTCCAACTTCTTCATTCTCAAATAGGTACGTCTTCTTTTACTCTACGAAACGTTTAAAGAATTTCAAAAAAACTAGCTTTGACTTCATGTTTGACCCATACCGCTCAAAAGGAATAAAAACCAATTATTTCTTCTTTTTTCTAGATAGGTAAGAGACTAAGTATAACCCAAATCTTACTCTTAACTTAATAATCATTGTCAAACTACTAAATGGGACAGGTAAACTACGATAGAGAGAGAAAGATAGAGAATAGCACTTCCAGAAAAGACTTTTGTGTGCTTAAATAGAAGGTGTAAGGCCCCCCAACATACAGAAGGATACTGTACAAAACGACAATAGCATGCTTCAGGTGGAAGGAATAAAACATACCAAAAGGAAAAACAGAAGTTCCCACCCTTACTACATGGAACATCGTGTAGCATAATAGGGTGGCAGAAGTAGATTCCTTTGATCGGGAATTTTACAATACAAAGGTTAACAAGTGGGGGAAATTGTTTAAAAACTGGCCTCCTCAACTATTGCAGTGTTCAACTCTGATGGAGAGAAGATACAACCAATCATGAAAATGTTAATGCACAGCTGATACAATGGACTATTTACCAAGACAAGTGATGAGATGGGGATATGATGGTTACAACCTGAATGTCTACAGAACCAAGAAAACACTACCAAGGGACACTATAGTAATTCTTTTGATCCAGTTGTATAACAGTAGGTTGGCAACCCAAGATGAGAATCAAACAAATACGAGGAATCTCCCCAAAGAAAGTAAGGATATGTGCCACTACCTTGAGGAAATTAAATGAGATGACATTCTAGATCATCCAAAAGATCTTAGCATCTTAAGCAGTAAGCACACAAGTTACTATATTGCTCCCATACTGAAACCCCCCAATTCAAAATATAGTGTGGTATACAGACCAGCTTTACAATTTGTGATCTTAATGTGCACCTAAGTTCTCCCTCTTACTACAACAAGAAGAAAGGCAAGAAAAATCAGGGAAATAGCTCACCATATGCCTCTGAAGCTGTTCTTTGCGCTTCATAAAATTGAGACAAAACTCACAAAAGAACAGTTTCGAACAGTCATTGTATTCTGGAGGAAATGGGGAGAAGTACCACGTTTCAATCTCATATCTTCCAAGTTCTATTGTAGCAATGTTCTTAACTTTTGTGAACTCTTCATGCTCTCGCAAACTAGCCGCATCAAGCTCTTCATGGCCCTGCAAACGAAACAAAGCATATTTTCCAAAATCCATAGATCACCCCAAACAAAGAGAAATATTTTGAAGTCCAATAATAAAGAAAAAAAATTAAAACAAACTAGAAAATCTATAGGAGGTATTAAGTAGCAAATATAAAGAGATGGCTAAAAAGGCCAAGCGATGTTTCCTGCAGTTAGGAGATCACTAAACTACTACACCTATTCCATCAAAAGATACAGTAGGCTGACACTACCTTTTTCACTTATTTACTGGTCACAATTCTTTTTCCGAACTATGTTAAATGAGTGTGCAAAATACTAAGGCAATAAGAACATGAAAAAATCAACAGTAACTCCAATAAAGCAAAGGAAAGAGACAAGTAGCCAAGGTGGTGTTTCATCAGTTCTTCCTCTGAGATCAATTCTCTGAGATTAACAATGCCTTAGCTCATATTAAGCAAGGGAACTCAGTCCAAAGTAGTCAAAAACAAAGAGCGCAGAGAAGTGCCAAAATTTGTTGGGATTTAAGCATACAAAGGAAAGTGTGGGCATGTGCAAGAAAAGTGCAAAAGGAGAAAAATTGAAAAATAAATCGTAATGCAAGATAATATAATTACAAACAATAATTATTATGACGAAAGAATATATAGTTCAAAAACAATTACAAATTTCTGGTTTGGATTAAAAGATGAAGCTTTAATATTTTTTGAAAATGAGGGAAAAAATTCCAAAATATTTCTTTGGAAATGGAAGCTACTTTTCTTGTGAAGTTTTTGTTATTTCTAATCACTAGATAATTTTGTGACAAATTTTCTTAGCAGTTAGTGTATCTTTATCAACTATATTTGCTACCTAATTGCTCTTAATGACAGAGGCGATGGGTGAAGAGGTGCATGCCTCGACACCGTATAGTTTAGCAACTCACCCAGATGTTACAGTTCTTTGTCATGAATAATGGAACGCTGCAAGATGAAATCATTTTATATTTTTTTATGAAATAAGGATATCATTAGCAAAAAGCATCAAGAAGATGCGAGCATTACAAAGAGATTATAGGCAAAAAGGCTATCACAACTATCAACATACATCTATGGAGCTAATAAATTCTAAGAAAGAATCAACAGTAATTACAGAGGAGTGGTTTACAGCAAGATGAAATCATATGTTTTCTTCCTATGACCTATGGTGTTGGTTCATTAAGAAAAAATGAGCAATCTCTGGAGTTAAAGTACTCAAAAGCTAGAGCAATTTTCTGCTTAGATTTCATGGGATAAACTTAGATTTTTTTTATTTTTATTTTTTTGATAACCGAAAATCCGTCTGTGACCCGCCCTTTGGACCAATCACAGCCTTCTAAACTCGGTGGATAATGGGCCCGCCCCTCTACCCTTCTCCACTTAAATACCGGGCTTCGCTTTGCATGGTGTGGGGCTTGAACCTGCGACCTAAGCCACAAATCCTCCACCTTTTGCCACTTGAGCTAGGCCTTGGGATAAACTTAAGAGTTTAAATACAATACTTGTAAGATAACTACCCCTAGAAACTAGGACAAGAAAACCTAACATTATTGGAATGAGAAATTGCAAAGTACTACATAGAAATAACTATTAATAGAATGAAAAACTGCAAATACTCCCTTTGTCCCTAATTACTTGTCCACTTTTGAATTGACACACTTATTAAGAAAACAATGATTGACATAGTGAGTTAACCATTTTACCCCTATTAAATATAGTGGATGAATTAAAAACTTAAGATTTTCGAGAAGTACTACATCTTTCAAAGTAATTAATTGAGGGTATAATAAGTAAAAAAAAAAATTATCCTTTATTGAATTGTCAAAATGGACAAGTAATTAGGGACAACTAAAAAAGGCAAAGTGGACAAGTAATTAGGAACAGAGGGAGTAACTAGTAACTACTACAAAGAAATAGCTACTACGGTAAACCGTTGGGAGACCAAGGGGTGATAACATTAGTCCCCTCTTTCAAATCACGCTTGTCCTCAAGCACTAAGTGTGGAAAGTAATAGTATTTCCTTCTTTATCAGCAAAATCTTCCTCGTCGTCTATAGAGTCAATCTAGAATATTTTATTGCATTGATGACCTCAATGGTTCAACACAATTGAAACAAATTCCCTTAAATCGCTTTTCCTCCATTTCAGATCTAGTGAGTTTCTCCACGAATCAGTCATGTTGTTGAGGTGAGAAATAAGTTGTCTTTGGCCTGCAAGCATCTAACAATTGCAAACAAATGGGTTGTTCCTTGCGTTCATAAAGTCGGGATAAACTCATCGGCAAAGCCAAATCTGGATAATTATGCACTCAACCTCAATTGCTATATAATCAGTAGACAACTAATATAAAGTTCAATTATTTGCGATAGTGTGTGTACCAACCTGTGAAATCAATTGCTCAAACTTCTCCGAGTTATCTTCCAGGACCCAATCTAGCATAACTAAGTCAATTCTCCCAATTTCTGACTTTTGATTGGTGGCCCAAAACAAAGGTTTCAATAACATTTGAGTTCATCCCACGACGGTTAAGGCATATCTAACTCTAGTTGAAGAAACCAAAGTTGTGCATTGCCCTCCAAGTGAAAAGAAGCAAGTCCAACAATTTCTCCTTCTAGAGCTTGTTGGTGTTGAATGAAAAAGAAGCAACTCTTAACATTTTCTTCTTCTAGAGTTTGTTGGTGTTGAAAGAAGTGCTCACATCTGTTCAACCATCCCAAAGGGCTATGTTGCACGGACTCTTCAAAAAATATTGACAGTGCGTGTCGGATACTCTATAAATAGTGCATGTTTGGAGGATCCGACGCGGGTGCGGCAACATTTTCGGAGAGTCCAAGCAAATTCGAGCAACATTGCCACAAAGGGTCCTTTTGGCCATTAAATTGTGGGAAATCCAACTCTGTATTTCGAGGAACAACAAAACTACCTCCTGCTTTTGATCTAGATCTTCTTACCACTCTAGTTCTACCCTTCCAAACATGATTCCAGCTGAGTTGAATCAAAATCGACCTTCGGATTTGCTAAATCATTTACGAGTGCATCAAAGCAAAGCAACCTGTCTGGCTAAATTGGTTGCACATTTTTCTTGAAACAAGTTTACCAATTGTGCTAGTTGATGTTAAATTTGGTCCCCCATAACTCACGACTTTGGTACCACATTGTTACAATCCCTATTATGGATCTAGTTATTTTTTTGAGAAGCCCTATTATGGATCTAATTATGGGATGCTAAAAGATGAAATCAAATGTTTTCTTCTTACAACCTATGGTGTTGGTTTGTTAAGAGAGAACCTGCAATCTTTTGAGTTAAAGTACTCAAAAACTATTTGTGCTTAGATTTCATAGGATAAACATAAAAATTTAAATACAATACTTATAAAATAACTACCCCTAGCAACTAGGACATGACTTCCTAATGTTACTGGAATGAGAAATTGCAAACTACTACTAGAATGAGAAACTACAAATAACTACTACAAAGAATAACTACTGCAAATAACTACTATTGTAAACCGTTGAGAGACTAAGGAGCGATAACACCATATGAAGCGCACAACCTATGCTTCGCCTAGCTTTAGGGCTCAAGCGAGTCTTTAACAACATTAATTCAGTCACAAAATCACCCAAAAGAAAAGGGAGGAAACCACAACATTTTAATGATTTACCAAATTCAGACATTTACTAAAGCGACTATCATGGCAAAAGAACTCCATTACTATCTAGTTTCTATGTCTTGATAGAAAATCTATCCATCCCACAGTACCTAACGTAAAATCACAAATATTTCTCAAGCACAGTTCACTGGCAGTCTATCAAACCTTTCAAGAAAATCTGGTATAGCATAAAGTTCTTCTATTATAAACAACTAGAACTAGAAATGCTTGTAAATCAATTAGAGGAACTAATTTTGACTGGAAAAGGGAAGGAAGATGGCAATAAAAGATTGTAAACAATGAAAGCATCAAAGAGAAAAATAATATCCACAGTTAGGAATTAGGATATGGTTAACAGTATAACCCTCCAAAGTCCAAAATGATATAAAGAATACAAAACATACCTCGACATGAGTCTCGTCAATTTTCCGTTTCTGGTGGCGTGTCATTTTTAAACTTGTCACCTGAAAACTTCAGTAGTGAGACCTTGAAGCATCAGACAGAAGGACTGAATAGTTATTTAAAAGAAAATGAAGGGAAAAGTAATTATAAAAGCAACAATGAAAAACAAATGCATAAACACAACAATGAAAAGCAAATACAGCATGTGTTATAGGTGGAATTTGAATCTGGTATCTACATGTTTTACTCCTAGACCTCACCCACTTAGACATCCACTTGGGACACAAAAGAACATTTTTAAAAAGCATGAGAAGGAAATAGTTGTAAATAAGCATGTCTATGAGCTAAGCAACTAAGCATGGATATTGGACACGTAGCATGCAGCGGAGTGATGTAGCTCTCAACCTATTCCTCAAGTTCCCACCCAAAAAGAGACGGCATATTAATTTTCTTTCAGATCTGCACCCTATAGCAGAGGTGTGACAAATCTCATATCTGCCGAAATATAGAAAATTACAAGCAAATAACTTAACCAAGTATTACCTTGTCCTCGACCTTCTCATCCACAACAGTCTCTACTGAATTAAGATCAAGCTGTTCAAGTTTAACCCACTCATCAAGTCTCCGGTTGACTGTCCAAAGTAAGAAAACAATATAATTCTTATTCCATTGAAAAATCAGCAAATAGCAAAATACCCATAGTTAGACATTCTTTGTTATTAGTACAGGCCACAAAATTGAAACTGTGCACAAACAAAATAGTTCAGGCTTGCTAATATGGAGAAAAGGAAGTCCACGAAGTTAACTCACAATGTTTTTGTGCTTTTGTTAAGCAAGAAAACATAGAAAGGCTTTATCCAAATTAAGTACAAGAGGAAGTGCAAAAGTTTGGGAGGAATGTGGTGTCTTTTCACATTAAACTTTCCTTCCCTTTCAAATGAATTCATATAAGAAAATGAAATTCCTTTTTCCTTTATTCTATTACAGTTTTATCAAGAAATACATGTTTTAGGAACTCTGTTGACATCTGAAAGATGCTTGAAGGCTCAACCAATAGCATATCATGAAAACCAAAAAACCATTAATCACTATAGCAATTTAGGTCAGACAAAAAAAGAATATATTCATGACCTCAGCTGCTCAAAATTAATACAGAGTAGCTAGAGAATAACACACATTATGACTAATAAAGAGTTCCTCCAGTTAATCAGCCATTTAATGAGAATGTCTAGTATATAAACCCCCAACTAATTGTGGTACTACTTTGAAACAAACAAATGAGAACACTCCTTCAGTCCTAAAATTAACAATGGCTCAGTTTAAGGGTCAGACCATTTAAAACATAGAGGCCATTTTGGAAATTGACTCGTCCATCCTTATACTCGCATGATGCAAAATTGTTTCTTATTACTTTTTGGTGTTTTTTTTAAATTGAGGGCAGCGGAAGGGGAAATGGGGAGGTGATTACAAGGTGGGAAATCGAACTCTCACCAACAACACAAAAGTTTAAGTAGCTAAAGTAGCTAACCAATTGAGCTATTAGGATTTTTCAATAATGAGAAATTGTACTAACAACCACAACTCTATAATTTCAATTTTTTTTAAAAATGAAAATTTCAGTGTCAAATGAACTACTGTTGGCTGTAAATGCATAAATCAAAATTATTAACTAAAACTAAGAAACTCCAAACCCTAGCTGCTCCAAATCAACTCAAATGAAGTTAGAATGAAAGCATGAGATTAGCATGAAACTTTCCCTAACAGTATGCCGTAATTAGTACTAAACAACTCCAAAACCCTAGCCACTCCAAATTGAAGAAAGTAAAACAATGAAAAACTCAGCTGGATAAATATCACTCACATTCAGTGTAATGAACATAGTATTCGTAGTCATTAACACCACCGCATGGAAATTTCCGGCGTTCAATGACCTTAACGGGATGGTACTTGCCGTCTCTCCAGCGGCACATTACTCGAGTACCCACCTCGAGCGGTAGGACACCACTACCTCTCCTCTTCCTCAAGGATTCGTTCTCTGCCGAAGCTCCGGTGGAGTCCACCGCCGGCGTCTGGACGGAATCCTCGGCGGCGTGCAGCCCATTGGTGGTGCCATTAGGGGTTGGAATTGGGTCCGAACCGCTTTCTGCCCTCGTTGACGTGTCTATCGATCCCATTCCCTTTTTTTCCTTCCGTTGAAACCAATTTCCCACAAAATGGTTATTTATATGAGGTCCGTATATTGTGCACGTGAACAGCACGTAACATTAGAAATTTTGAGTGAAAAAAGAAAAATACCCCGAATTATCTTAAAGCACAAGTGTCAAATAGGCCAATTGGATTGAAATTGAATATATATATATATATATATATTAGTATAATAGATTCAAATAGAAAGCGGGTTTGATCCTGATGCGTGCAACTTAATTTTGGGCTCAAATGAGTTGGGCTAAAAGTGGATTGGGTTTTGACCTGCTTAATCTCAATAATTTTAACATATTATTAAAAAAGCTCTTAGAAATAATCATGATGAAATTCCTTATAAGAATTATACTTATGGTAAGTTGATAGGACTTTGCACTCAAGAAGNCCATTAGGGGTTGGAATTGGGTCCGAACCGCTTTCTGCCCTCGTTGACGTGTCTATCGATCCCATTCCCTTTTTTTCCTTCCGTTGAAACCAATTTCCCACAAAATGGTTATTTATATGAGGTCCGTATATTGTGCACGTGAACAGCACGTAACATTAGAAATTTTGAGTGAAAAAAGAAAAATACCCCGAATTATCTTAAAGCACTAGTGTCAAATAGGCCAATTGGATTGAAATTGAATATATATATTTTAGTATTAGTATAATAGAAAGCGGGTTTGATCCTGACGCGCGCAAGTTAATTTTGGGCTTAAATGAGTTGGGCTAAAAGTGGATTGGATCTTGACCTGTTTAATCTCAATAATTTTAACATATTATTATTTGAGTTTTACAACCACTATTTCAATTTAAATTTTAACTCAAGAATTATTCTTTAAAAAAAGTTACAAATTGATAGATAAATCATATAAGAGGTAAAATAGATAGTGATGCATATCTTCAATATAGGAGCATACATTATATCAATGCAAATAAAGAGTCTTAAAACTGGTTGAAATTGGAGATTAAGAGTTTGTTTGACATTGTTGTTGGAAGCCCAAAAGCACTTGTTTTGACACTTTTTTGAAAAATTAGGTATTTGGCAAACCTGTAAAACTGTTTTTAAATGAAAGCAGAAACAGTTTTTCTGTTGTCGCAAAGAAGCTAAAAAAAACTGTTTTTAAAAACAACAAAAGCAGAAGCAGAAAATTATTATTTTTCAAAACTAAAATATTATAAATATATATTTGTTGGAAAATTGATTTCTTCCCATTTTATAGGTCTTCTAGTAGTGACCTTAGATTTAACAAAATTAGTTTCTACTAAAATAGTCTAATCAGACGTATCATATAACTTACATTTCGAGTTTAACGTAGATAGCAATTTAAAATAAATTTTATATGATAAACAAATTAATTCAGATCCAGGTGCATAATTATATCCATGTGTTTTAACATTTAATGTTAAAGCATCAAGAATATTAACATCTGTTAAAGATAATTGCAAATTAGGCTAAGTATTCAAATATACACAAAATCATGATGACAGGATTTGCATTCAATTTGATGATAAAAGTGTTCCATATAATAGATATTGATAGAAGATTGTCTGCAATTCAGCATATTTCACCAATTGAACCTGTGTATGGTCCAGCTCGTAATCGTGTAGCTTCTTTACATACCATACCTTCGATTATATCTGTTGATTAAAATAATAAACTTGTTAATAAAATCAAAATTGATCCTCGAACGAATATTGTTCAAGCTAATGATAATTCTTCTGATATTTCTGATAAGGAAATTCCTTCTGTATCCAAAATGGTTTTTGATCCTAATAAAACTTAATGATGAATGTACACCAAATAGATTTTAGTCTAGGTTCAATAGCAAGAAAGTACATTCAGAAAGAGTTTTTGAGTAATAAATGGAACAGGTTTAAAACATGATTTTTTGACACTTATAGTGCTAGTGATTTGAATAATATTTCTCAAGAATTTTATGAAACTTGTGCTCTACATAATCAAATTATGTATTTTGTATCCTGGTTTATAACCACTTATTTACCTCTATACATCAACGTTCTTGAACGATCTTATAAAGATAGATCTGGTAATATTATTAAGGTTGTCTATCCATGTAACGACCCAGAAAATGATAGAGTGAAACTAGAGCCTCACATGTGAGTTTAGAGTCGAGAACCTAATGAAATGATTATATTTGAATTTGACCCAAAAAGTTCTTAAAAATGTGCTTCGGAAGTTACCGAAAACTTGCTTAGCTACTTATAAAAAGATCCGTTTCGTTTTTTGAAAATCCGACTTCATATTCTTGTTTAGGGGGTCAAATTGAGTGGGAAATGGGTCTAACCCAAATTTTAGAGCAACCGTATCAAAATCCGAAATTTCCAAGTGAAGCCTTTTTCGAGGGTCTACTTTGAAGGGTCATATCTCCTAGCACACGAATTATTTGGGTGGCTAATAATATATCCATGGAAAGCCCTTTGAGTTAGCTACCTAACGCACTTCGTTTCACCTCATTCGGAGTTCGGACGAAGAAGTTATGCCTATTTTCGTAAAGTCGGTCCGGCAGAAAAAGGCATTTCCAGTAAGCCGATTTACTGTTCATTTACTGTTCACCCGCCTAAAAACTTTTCTAAGTGTTGGACCATTTCTTCCAAATGACATATATTATTTCCTATATACTATTAGTTCATCCCCATCCCTAAAATCATTCCCTCTCTCAAATATTTCTCTCCAACTCAAGAAGAAGAAGAAGTGGGAGCTAGGGCTTGGATTCAAAGCTTTCTTCATCAAATTTTGTGGGAGATCATAGCAAAGGTATGGGGATCCTTTATCCTTGATCATTCTTTCTTTCAAGGAGCCCAATCAAAAGGTTTTCAAGGTTTTTCAAATACACAAAAAAATCCTATTTCGATTCTAGCATGGGTTCTTGCATAAGAAAGGTTTTAAATGATGATTTATATTGTTATTAATGATTATTAATGATTTTTAGAAAGAAATCCCCATGAACCCATGTTTTCCCTAAATTCCTAAAGTTGGCATATGAAGTGGGATTATTGTTTGTGATTGAATGATGATAGAATTATGCTTAAATGGAGTTGAATAGTTGATTTTTATTATTAGCTATGCTTATCTATTGTGAATTATTGGAGAGTTGAGGAATGATGATTGTGGCTTTGGAAAAGGGTAAGTTGGCCTAACTTCATTGTTAATGTAGAATTGATATAGAATCTTGATAGATTGATGTGTGATCCACTTATGGTGGAGGTGTCTACTTATGGAATGTATTATGATTGAGGCTATGAAGGGTATTATATGAGTGTTATTGTATTGTTATATTATTATATATGAATGAGGCTATATGTAAAGTCCTATATGAAGCTATATGTGAAGGTATGATGTGAATGAGTTTTATGTGAAGCTATATGTGAAAGTATGATGTGAATGAAGATAATGTGATCACGTTATGAATGTAAGGGTGTTGTTGTAGGTTGTTCACTGGTTTGGTTGTATAATTACTACCCTATTTTCCATGCTCTTTGATTCCATTACATGCCTTCAAGGTGTTTGACAAAATGTCCAACTATGGAGAATTGATGAATCGATGCTTTAAAGCTTGAGTTATGAGATGTATGGAAATTTCATAGATGTGTTGATGACACTCATGAATGTTGATGATAGAATATGAAGGATTCTTCAATGTAAAGTATACCTTGAATTGATAGGGCTTATGCATCCTTTTCTGGTATAAATGATTATATTGTTGATTGTTGAATCCTTGGATCGGTAGGCCCATGGCACCCTTCCACACATGCTTATAATGAACCTTGGATCGGCAGGCTTATGGCACCCTTCCATTAATGAAAAGTAATGAACCTTGGAATCGGCAGGCTTATGGCACCCTTTCCATAAAGGTTAATGATGAGACTTGAATCGGCAGGCCCATGGCACCCTTTCAAGTGGAGTTAATGAGCTTTCCTAAATGTACCTTGAATCGGCAGGCTTATGGCACCCTTTCATGTGTTAAATAATGAGACTTGAATCGGCAGGCTTATGGCACCCTTTCATGTCTGATAATGTCAAAGTAATGAACTATTCTATGGGAATGTAGGCTAAGCACCGAGCGGATTTGGTTAGATGGAAACTCCCCCGACAGTTAGGCATGAGTTTCAATGATCGTCTACCTTATCCCATAAACTATGTGCCCGCATAGGAAGCTAGTGGATCCATTAAGCTATATACCGGTCTTCCTTAGGCAAGTAGACCACCTCTTTTCGGTGTGGGGACTCATGACACCGGATTCCATGACAAGCTCTCATGGTCTATGTCGGTTAAATGCTTACTTCCCATCATGTGAGATTTCATCATGGTTTCTTGACAGGTTCTACAAAGTGTAGGTAGTAGTATGGGATGCTACCTATACATTGCACGAGTAGGCTTGGAGAGGGTCATAGTGAGTTTCTCTAAATCCTAATGTATGTGACATGAATGTGCCCTAAATGGTTTCTTAAAGAATGTTGGTCTATTGAAGTTATGTTGTAAATGAAATGTCCTTATCTAAGGTAATCTTGGGGAACACTTAAGTGTGCTTGAAGAGGTTGTATGGGCGGTCACTTCTTGTCTCACTCAAGTGTGTCTTAAGGTTATATTAGGTAGAGGTCTTATGGTAATGAAATGACATGTGTTCTTTTAAAGTTAAGCATGGATTGTATATGGACATATGTTGAGTATATGTATGGTTGGCTATGGTCTTATATGTTAATGTTGACTTGTATTATGTCTCTTATACTTGTGAAGTGAAGGTTTTATCAAAATGATATGAAAGCATTTACTTCCTTGAAAATGTCCTTTTTGGCATGTTTTTGCATGGTCTCCATACTTAGTACTTAATTGTGCTAACCCCTTTCTTTCCCTTTTTGGACTAAAGTGTAGGGATTTGGAGATGATGACATGTCATGGCTTTGATAGGTTTCTAAGTGTTGAAGATGAAGACTTGGTGAGTCCTCATAGATTCGAGGACAATACCCAATATGTTCTTTTATGTCTTTTTAGTATTGTTTAAATTGCGTACGGGATTAGTCCCGAATTTTGTACTCTAAGGTATTAGATGGTTTGAGACATCATGTATAAAGTCTAGAAAGTCTTCCGCTTGCTATTTTTTTTTTTTTATGCAATGTTTTCTTGGTAAAGAAAGTTTTAAATTCCTTATGGTTTTAGTGTCTATGCGATGAATGAATGCTAAGAGGCTTGTATTAGACCTCTTCGAGGTCGAGTACGCCGGTTACGACTAGGGGGTGCTCCCGGGTCGTGACAATCCACCTCAGTCATCTTTTATTTTACCAAATAATACAAGTATCACTTTTACTGCCTTTTAAAATTTTGATGAAGAAGATGTTGTGGCAGTTAGCATCAATGAAATAAATAATTTAATTTCTCAAAATAATTATTTGGGTCACATATTAGTTGTCTTGACAAAAAATTAGATGAATTAACTGCTTTAGTAATCCAAATAAAAAATGATATAAAGACTTGTGATACTGCCACTACTTCTAAAAGTGATTCAGATGTTCAAATTGTTTCTACTCATGTACAAAGGCCCCCTGAGATTCAGGATTTTTAATTTAAATCATTAAATGATTTGGAAGAACTTCTTGATAAACAATTGTCAGAATTAAGTGCAATGCCTATTGATTTGTCAGACAATTTTGCGGATAAAATGGAAAATACTTTTGATTTTAAAATCTATGTTTCTTTAGAATTTAATAAACTTCGTGGTTATCCTAAAAAGAATAGTAATATTAAGTATGCCCATAAACCAAGCATGCATACCTATATTATCATATACCAATTCCTCAAGATGTGTTAATAGAGGAACGAGACTAGAATCAGACTAATACCTCTTATAGTGGGTCTAAAATTCATGAATGGAATCTTGATGGTTTGACTGATAGACAATTAACTATTCTTGTTCATAGAATGCTTATGTATGCAACTATTTGTAAAAGTGTTAAAAACACAGATAGAAATATTTGCAAAATGATTGTTGCAGGTTTTACTGGCCAACTCAGAGGTTGGTGGGATAATTATATGAGTATTAAGCATAAAGCAACAGTGATAAATGTTATTGCTGATAATAAAGGTGTTGATAACTTAGGCATGGCCCTAGTAAAAAATAGAGAAGACGTTTATACTTTAGTCTTAACCATTTTAGAACACTTTAATGATAGATTTACTAATCAATATAAGATTGTTCGCACCTTATTAAATGGTCTACGATGTAGAACCTTAGGTGAATTTAGATGGTATAAAGATACTTACATGAGTAAGGTGATGGAATTGCCCGAAAATAATTATGAGCATTGGAAAGCTAAGTTTATAGATGGTCTTCCCTCTTTATTTGCCGAAAGAGTTAGAAAAGCTCTGAGAAAAAATCATGGTGAAATTCCTTATAAGGATTATACTTATGGTAAGTTGATAGGACTTTGCCCTCAAGAAGGATTAAATTTGTGGAATGAATTAAAATTAGATAGACAGCTTAAGATAGATAACCTTAAAGAAAGATCACAGTTAGGAGACTTTTGTACCCAGTTCGATTTACCTGATACTTCTACTTATAGCAAGAAAAAGAAATATAGGGATTCTAAATACTCCAACCCTGATATGCCTTATAAGAAAAAGAGGTCTAGATATAGATCTAAGGAAGAGCCCAACGCTAGAAAAGTTTTTCGTAAGTCTAATAGATTTACCAAAAATAGGTCTAAGTGTGATCTCGCTAAAATCGAGTGCTATAGATGTGAAAATTCCGGTCACATATCACCAAATTGTAAGCTTGAAAAGTTGAAATCCTTAGAACTTGATGAAGGAGTTCATGATAAGATTTATGGTTTGTTATATACTTCTGGTTCTGAGTCTGATTATGATTCTGATTCAGGTTATGAAAAAAAAGTTGATTTGCTTGATATTTCTGATAATAATCAGCATAATAAAATGAATATTTGCAATACTTGTCATGGTGATATATGTTCTTGTGAAAATGATGAATTTTATAAATTGCAATTTCAATTTCAAGATCTAAATATAAATACTATTACTTATGATAATGTGATAGAAATATATACAAATTTTTATATAGTTTTATGATTGTATGGAAGGATCTATCCTTTTATCCAAGCAAGCACATGTCAAGATTTAATACATATTTTTATTGAGTCCATGTGTCTAGCAGTTCTAACCAGGTATAGGCGTCCTTTTTCAACTCCTTAACGGGCTTAGAACCACGGCTGGCTAGACGAAGTCATAAAGACAAAGCCAATAAAAATAGTATTGAATCTGACTGTACCACCATCTTGGAACCAAATCAAGAAACCATATATAAATTTATTTATATTTGATAAAGTCTAGATCTTTCATAGTGAATATAAAAGAGAAGTTAGTTATCCGACATAGATATGAATCTTTTTATCGGACATAGTCACGACTTAGATCGGAGAAATACTAAAAGAAGAAGTCAAAAAATAAATATATTACCTTATAGAGATGGCCAACTGCAAGGCCTATGAGCAAACTATTCAAATATTATTAACTTTCGGCCAGTATCCGGTGAATTGAAAACTTTACAAGTTGAGAGAGATTTACAATTGGAGAGAAAGTAGAGAGAGGGGTTCCTAAACTTCTATCTAACAAACTGAAGAACAAACTTATTTATAGAAAAGAAAAAAAAATCTTAGTAACAGTGGGTCTCATATGTTCCCTTAACAATACAGTGTATCTATTGTTGATGATGACTCTACTGTAGAGACGATTTCACTGTTTGTCCTTTTCTTTTAATTTTTGGAGGAAATCTTCTACTTTTCTCAAAGTATCTTGTGATGTAGTCTTTTCTGATTCACTAGATTGAGCCTCTTTAATATTAGCTGTAACATCATCGCTTGTTTCACTTCTCATAGATGTGTCTGATTTATCATATTGAGTAATATTGAGGAGCAGACTCCTCTTAACTTCTTCCAAATAGCTATTGATCATTTCTTCGTTATCTCCATCTTGAATAGATATTTTTCTGGCAATATGCCTGACCGAACTATCAACAATTATTCCCTTTTGAGGAGTAATAGAATATTCTTGGACCTTTTTTGCAATAAGATCCAGCAGTTCTTTGTCCATATAATATTTTTATTTTGTGATCTTTTTTCATTAATTTGTCCCAAAAATTACTATAAAATATTTTGTATAAACAAGGAATTTGTTCCTCGGTGAATCCCACTTCTGGGTCCATTTGTGAATCCAAGGGATAGAGAATTCAATGAAAAAATAAATTTGGTCTATTTTTTCTATATAACAGATATGATCTGTGTGGTATAACTCATTTAGATCAGGTGAGACTTTAACTCATTCTTTATATAATTTAAGAAATGGATCAGACAATATTTTGAAAGTTGAGCCGTGGTATGACCACCAATTCAAAAACCAATTAGGAATCGGTCTTGCAAATATCTTTGCACATATTTTTATAAACTACGTGTTTATGTCTATCCCATTATTATAATAGAGGACTTTATCAAAAGCCTGAATATAGTCCCAGTAGGTGAAATTCATAGAGATTTTGTTTAGGCTGATCTGTCTTTCTTTCATAGTGGAGATACCCCAATCTTCAACAGATATAATCTATTTAATTATCATTTTAGAGAAGTTATAAGCATTCTCATTGGTATTGTAGCCTGAAAAATGTTGAAATTCAACACTACCCCAGTGCTTATCAGTATAGTCTCATAATAATATCGGGTTTTGTATGACTCACCCGGAAAATATAAACCATTAATTAGGTATCGCTGGAATATCTTTCAGGGTTCTTCCTTTCTCTAAATTTCAGAGTTTTCTAAAAGAAATATCATTTCTGATTTTTCTTTTATTGATAACTTTTCATAAGATTTGATATCATCATTATCTTCTTTAGCTATTAATGCAAAAGTATCACTTTGCTTTTGAGACAAATATATTTGTAATTAAGAGTATAACAGACTGTTTTCTGAAATATTTTCCAGATGTACTGAAAATGAAGCCTCACTTTGAGAGACTTTTGAGTTTATCAAACTCCTTCTTCCCATTTGTATAACTGGGGAGTTAGAAGAGGATCCATAGGACGATCTTAGGATGATTTTCCCCTTGTGTTGTTACTCCTACCTCTGCCCTTGGTAATCCAAGGAGAGTCTATCCTGCAAACATAACACTTTGCTTTATTTGGATATATCATAATAGTCACTGTACTAATAATCATTATCGATATCAACACTTTCTTCATAATCATGTATAAAGAAATCTTCTCTAATAATATCATTAATAATTTTACATATTATAAACTCTTGTAGGTCTTCATTAAGAGGAATTACCTTTAAAATAGTAATTAAAGTTTTTTCATCAATAAAAATTGTATAAAAACTCATTATGAATTTAAATATTCTTGAGACAGAAAATCCGGAAGAGAGTTATCACTTCTCTTTTTATATTGAATCTCAAAATCAAAAGGAGCTAACTGGGCCTGCCACCTAACAAATACCAATTTTGAAGCATCATGTTTAAAATCTTTGTTAAACATGTATTTAACAGATTGAGCATCAGATTTTATCAAAAACTTTTGATTATATAAATCATATTGAAATTTTAAAACACATTTGACTATTGTTAGCATTTCATGAGTCATAGTAGAATATTTTTTCTGGGCTTCAGTCCATTTTCCTGAGTGAAATCTAATCAAATATTCACTTTTATCATTAGGATTAATCTGTTTTAATATTCCTCCGTAACCAATATTAGAAGGATCAATTTCAATAATCTTTTGCCATACAGGATTAGCAAGAGTTAAACAAGGAAGAGATTTAACACGTTCCTTAATATTTTTAACAAGACTAGTGTGATTTTCAGTCCAAGGTGGTTTATAATCCTTTTTTAGTCTATCATATAAAGGGGCTAAATCACGAGAAAGATTTTTATAGAATAGGGATACATAGTTTAAACTTCCCAAAAATCTTTGTCACTGAGTCTTATCAGTAATAACTGTTTTCTTTAAAAATAAACTAGTTTTAAGAGTCGCCTCTTAATTTTTAAAGTTAAATTAAGAAAACTATATTTTTCAAAAGATTAAAACAGAATTCTAATGAAAATATTAAAAAGGGATTTGAGGTTCATATTAGCATTTCGGGAAGGGTTTGAAAGCACCCGAAATGTCCGCTAACACGCGGTTATCCGGTAATTAACTATTTGGCTAATTATTTTAAAGAGGCATGCTTAAACAAGTTTGGGAAATTCATAACTTAAAACTTAAAATTATTTTAAGGGGAAGGAAAATAATATAAAGGATTACTTAAGTAAAATATTTCAAAATAATTCAAGTGATAAAATAAGTAAAATTATTTTGTCTTTAGCAAAATCTTGAAATGACTAACTTTTGGGGAAATCGAATTAGGACAACCTTAAAATTGAGTAGCAAATAAACAGTTAAACAAATACGAAACAGATAAAATAAAGAGAGTGTGTATTTTTGGGGCCAAGTCTGGTTTTCTGTCCGCCTGGTCCAGTACTTGGGCCTAATTTTATTTTGGGCGTTTTAGCCCATTTGCACCTGTCCTAGACTATCAAACTAATAATAAAAATAAATGGACCTTTGGACCAATAATTACAAAAAAAAAAACACAAAAGCTGAAATTTAGAAAGGGATTTGGTCCTATTTTCGTGACTGTATACAACCTTTTATTTCGCTCTGAACACTTGTATTTCAGCTTTCAGGGACCTGTTCTTCAGTGACTTTAACTCGAAATAACTTTGGGCTAGGTGGCCCAATCTGTGATTCAAGAAAAGGATTTGGGCCCCAATGGAATCCTCCACAGTTGCTCGCAATAAACAAGGGAAAATAAAACTAGTTAGCAAGGGGAGAATGAATCTAAGATAGTTAAGAAATTATTAATTCTGTGAAATATATTTATAGGAGAAAAAGTAAGAGAACACAGCCAACTTTGCACATGTTTTCAAAATAAAAAAAATTTAGCATGCAATGAATATATCAAAGCTAATCATATACCAATAAAATGGAGCAACAATATTGATAATAAAATCATTCAGAACCTACTTCACCAAACGAAAAACAACAAACAAGAATAATAATCAAATCAACCGAAAAAATTGAGTTAAACAAATCGCCTAAAATTTGAACCGAGCTTTTAAGGACGTGGAGAATCCAGCCAGATCACAACAATAAAATAAACACAAATAACATAAGCTAAATGAAAATATAAATGGCTAGATTAAAAGAAAACAAAACAACAGTAGACATCCGTTAATAGGATAATACGACACCATAGCATACCAAAAGAAATAGACAACACCAACTATAATCTGTAAACACACGTAAATATAATAATCATACAAAAACAGAGACAAATAAAACAAAAATCTAAAGCCCACACGATCACAAAGAGGATAGAGAGAAAGCAACACCATAGCTTCAAAATATGCTGAAAAAGAAAGAAACTCTTATGCTTTCATTAGACCCTACAACCGACTAGTTCACTTATTTTCCCGAAAAAAGCAAGACCTCAACCAGATCAGAATTTGATCAAAACATAACAGAATTGAAACAATTAGTATCAATACCAAACAAATCGCATAATATCCTACCTACATCAGTCCATTCCAGCCTAAACGAGTAACTCGAGTAAGAAGAGAACTGAGTGAAGACTTAAGACGAGATAAACAAGTAAGAGAAAAATATACCTAAAACATACATGAAAAAGAACGCAAAAACAGTCCATGAAGTTAGACAAAAAGTGACTCATTATAAGACGCAGCATACAGTAGAATGGTCATGACATTTTGAACAAAAAACAACCTTACAATAGAAAGATGAAATAAACTCTAGATGCTAAGAGACCATGAGAAACACACCACGAGTATTCAACGACATTCAAACAAGTGAACTTGAGATGAGAGATAGCAAAATAACCTCAAGATACACACAGAGAAGCAGTGAATCTAGGCATGAGAAAGCAAAAATAAAAAACCATGCTACTAGTAGACAATGAAATAGCTAAAGAATCACATATGCAACATATCATTATGTCAACTATTGAAATCGATTCCTAAAACCTTTGGTAAGCTATTTTATAAGTAAATTGTGATTGAGTTCTTATACCCTTTCTCGATTTTCTTCCTCACTTTTTCCAACCCTTGACAAATGAAGAAGAGGGGGAATTTATAGAAGGGAAATTAGGGTTTGGAATTTGGGGGGGGGGGGGGG
>NC_064283.1:64842078-64844541 GCF_019186545.1 Solanum stenotomum
CGTACTAGGCTTGGTCGACTCACAACACTATATTGAGAAAATCATATACATGTATCCCTTTCATCATCATTTCAATAATTATATAATCATCCGACTCATAGGATGTACATTGGACCTTCCATTTCCTATGAATTCTATAAATGACATTTTATCAAACACATGGTGGGCTATTGTTCATGTAGATAAAATCATGTCTTTCAAGAGTACTAAGTCCAACCAATTCCGAAATACATATAAATCAGCCCACCAACAACATACATATATATATCAACCTTCATAATTTGATCATGAAAGCATGAAAACCATAACATCACATAATAATTCCATTTCATGATAATATGTAAAAATAGACCATAATAAAATGTGTAGTAGTAATTCCATAATTCAAGAGTTCATAAATGATCATAAGGACCCATAAACTTGAAGTAAAATAGAGGATAAATGGTTGGACTTGTGGAAAGGAAGGTTTCCACAATCAACCCACATACCTCAACTTTGGAGAATCCTTGATGATGATTGGAAATGGAGAATTGATGCTTGAGATTGAGTCTTGCATTCGGAATTAAAACTTGAGATGTTTGAATTTGGTTGAAGATCTTGGTGGAATTTTGGAGAGGGTTTAGAGGGTATTTTGAAACTAGAAAGAAATATAACTAAGTATGGGACAATCCTTTTTTTTATAAAAGAAAAACGTCCAGCCGCTACAGTAACTTTAGCTACTGGAAATTGAAATTCTGCTCCGACAGATTTTACGAAAATGATCATAACTCCTTCATCCTAACTCGGAATGAGGTGAAACCAATTGCATTGGAAAGCTAACTCGAAGGGCTTTAATTTAATAGGTAGTGGCCCTTCCAGTTCCTTGTGTGCTAAGAGATATGCCCCTTTAAAGTTGACCCTGAAAATCGCATTTTTTGCGATTTTCGAATTTTGATACGGTTGCTCTAAAATTCGGGTTAGACCCATTCCCCACTCAATTTTACCCCCTGAATAAGAATATGAAGTCGAATTTCCGAAATCATGCACGGATTTTGAGATATATGGAAATTACAATTATAGGTGTTTCCTAAGCACATTTTCGGGCATTTTTGGGGTCGTTTCATAGGTGAAATTCATAGAGATTTTGTTTAGGCTGATCTGTCTTTCTTTCATAGTGGAGATACCCCAATCTTCAACAGATATAATCTATTTAATTATCATTTTAGAGAAGTTATAAGCATTCTCATTGGTATTGTAGCCTGAAAAATGTTGAAATTCAACACTACCCCAGTGCTTATCAGTATAGTCTCATAATAATATCGGGTTTTGTATGACTCACCCGGAAAATATAAACCATTAATTAGGTATCGCTGGAATATCTTTCAGGGTTCTTCCTTTCTCTAAATTTCAGAGTTTTCTAAAAGAAATATCATTTCTGATTTTTCTTTTATTGATAACTTTTCATAAGATTTGATATCATCATTATCTTCTTTAGCTGTTAATGCAAAAGTATCACTTTGCTTTTGCGACAAATATGTTTGTAATTGAGCGTATAACGGACTGTTTTCTGAAATATCTTTCAGATGTACTGAAAATGAAGCCTCACTTTGAGAGACTTTTGAGTTTATCAAACTCCTTCTTCCCATTTGTATAACTGGGGAGTTAGAAGAGGATCCATAGGACGATCTTAGGATGATTTTCCCCTTGTGTTGTTACTCCTACCTCTGCCCTTGGTAATCCAAGGAGAGTCTATCCTGCAAACATAACACTTTGCTTTATTTGGATATATCATAATAGTCACTGTACTAATAATCATTATCGATATCAACACTTTCTTCATAATCATGTATAAAGAAATCTTCTCTAATAATATCATTAATAATTTTACATATTATAAACTCTTGTAGGTCTTCATTAAGAGGAATTACCTTTAAAATAGTAATTAAAGTTTTTTCATCAATAAAAATTGTATAAAAACTCATTATGAATTTAAATATTCTTGAGACAGAAAATCCGGAAGAGAGTTATCACTTCTCTTTTTATATTGAATCTCAAAATCAAAAGGAGCTAACTGGGCCTGCCACCTAACAAATACCAATTTTGAAGCATCATGTTTAAAATCTTTGTTAAACATGTATTTAACAGATTGAGCATCAGCTTTTATCAAAAACTTTTGATTATATAAATTATCTTGAAATTTTAAAACACATTTGAGTATTGTTAGCATTTCATGAGTCATAGTAGAATATTTTTTCTGGGCTTCAGTCCATTTTCCTGAGTGAAATCTAATCAAATATTCACTTTTATCATTAGGATTAATATGTTTTAATATTCCTCCATAACCAATATTAGAAACATCAATTTCAATAATGTTTTGCCATACAGGATTAGCAAGAGTTAAACAAGGAAGATATTTAACACGTTCCTTAATAGTTTTAACAAGACTAGTGTGATTTTCAGTCCAAGGTTGTTTATAATCCTTTT
>NC_064283.1:64844641-64847080 GCF_019186545.1 Solanum stenotomum
GCCCAGGGTGTAGGCTCGGGGCGTGACATAATCTATAAGGTGACTTATCCATATATGAGAGCTCGTGGTGTGATTTACGAATGGTAGGCTTGGTTTAGGAATATCCAAAACAAATGTAAAAATCGTCTATTTGTTTTTATTCAATAACTATATATGACTATTAATAGTCCTATTTATATTTTTAAAGTATAATTAATAAAATCAATTTTAAAAAATAAACTCTTAGTAAATAATTTATCAAGAAAAATGTCAAATTAATTTAAAACAAGTATATATTTATTAACTCGACGTAGTACTCAAATAAGATTTTACTTTTGTGAGGTGTAAATACAATTCATCAGTATTAGAGTTTAATTCTACACACAATTTATCAACGTAAAAGGATAAGAAATTATAACATTTCTTCTTTGCAAAGTATTTTTTTTTAAAATAAAAAAAGTTGTATTGCTGAACTTTCAAATTCTTTTGCAAGATCAATAAGAAGAAACTTCTTATTGAAAAATATTGAATTACTTTTTATCATTAAAATGAGTTATGGAAAGAAGAAGCAAAAAAAAAAACTTCTTTCTTTTAAATTATGTGGTATAATTTAACCAAAAATATACTTCTTTTGTTTGATTTCTTGTGGAGTAACTTAACTAAATATTGATATACTTTTTTTTTCTCTTTGAAATAGTAGGGAATTTTACTTTGGGTTTAAAAAAAACACTCCATATCAACATATTTGGGTCCATAACTACAGGTCTAATGTACAAGATTTTTGACAAATTTAAATCTTTAAAATTAAAACTATTTTTAAACATAATAATTTTTTTAAAAAAATATTGGAAAATAAATGTCGTACAAAAAAAGAGAGTAATAAATTCAGATTTCTTCAATGAGGGATTTGATCCTTACTCCCGAAAGAGATTTAGCTATAGGGTTGAAAAATATCAATGCTTATTATAATCCTAAATATTCCCTCCGTTCCTACTTATATGTCACCATTTTAGATTTTACGTCCCTTATGAAACTAGGTAAGTGTACCATTGTACCCTTATTTAGTGGTCTTTTGAGGTCAAATTTTCAATAAATGAACATCAATTAATTTATTTTGATTAATTAAATTAACCAATGAACATGTATTAATTATTTAGTTTTCCTATGTTGGTCAAATTCATGCTTTCAAGACTAATAATTCTCAAGGGCAAAATACGAAGAATAATGTGGTATGCATTAATTTTTTAAAATGATAAATATTAAAAAACATCTATTTTTAATAAGAACGGCATATAAATATGAACGAAAAAAGTAGTAATTAAACTCTTAAGAGTTTAGAATTTAACTATAACATTAATAGACAATTCATGAATTTGTCAAAAATAAATTATGCATATTTTTTTCTTGATAATAATTCTACTACTTAACTATAAGTGTGGATAACCACATAGCTGATGGTCAACATGTTTGTTTCACCTGTGTGGATCCACCCTTACACATACATTTGTCTATTTTTTCTCTCCGTTTTAATTTATTTGTTTTATTTTTAATTTTTTATATATTTAAAATTGGGTAAAAAATACTATAAATCATGATAATTCATAACTTAAAATATCTTTTAAAAAAACATACAAAAAATTCAATTGCTTATAAAAAAATTCGATTGATTCATAAAATTAATCTATTGGTGTCACTTAAAATGGGACAAAAGAAGTAACATGTATTATTTAATTTGAAGACTACGTAAAAAGTATTATAAATCTGTAAAGATTAACAACATGGTGTTGACCGCCATATGTGTGGTTATCCACACTTACAGTTAAGTAGTATATTTGTGCTACATATATTAGGACACGGGAAGTAACATATATTATTTAAAAATTACGTAAAAAGTACTACAAATTACAATAATTAACAACTTAAAATATTTAAAAATCATATTAAAATTTATCTATGTCACAAAAAGTGAGACAAAAAAATAATAAATATTGGGCTCGTGCTAGCACGGACACTCTTATCTAGTACTATCATATATATATATATAAAAGAGAACCCTAGACCCGCCTACGTGGCGCCACCACAAACCAACATTCCCTTCAGATTAGTTGACTATTTGTGCTTGTTCACGTTAAAGGTTTAGAACATGACCAGTAGTTTCTAATGATAAATATGTTTGATACATGTTACATGTAGTCTAGACTTCAGATATAATCCTTTTTGTTTGTAACTTTGTTCTTTCTCCTTGTTAGATAATTTTCTGGTGATGGTGAGAAGGTGTGAGGTTATTAACTTGTGGCTTCATAAATGATCCGTAAATGAAAATGTATATCAATTGGAAATTCTTGGAGAACTGTTTATTTCTTTGCTCAGAAGAAGTTTTTTCTTTTATGATAATAAGTAATTCTTGATGTAGGCAAGTGGATAGGCTGTGTGAACTTCTTTTAACAAGTCGTTTGAATG
>NC_064283.1:64848520-64888493 GCF_019186545.1 Solanum stenotomum
AAATAAGAGCAAGTAGATCAAATTCCACATAAGAAGGGTAAACCGATACAATCCACACATCACAGACAAATATAAGGCAAATGCGATGCAAAATGCAATAATGATGTCATGTAGTCGTGATGCATGTCTGTCCTACGATACACATCTGTTGACGTAATCAGTCCGCGCTGAATACTCAAATCAGAACCCATAGGGGCCACACATGGACCATGTATCACCGCCGGAACCAGATCCCATTGGCATCCAAATCGCTAGCCGGAGCTAGTCCATCTCATATATCTCTAGCCAGAGCTAGTCTCAACTGTGTCTCATATCCATCCATCCTCATATTAGTGTCTCAGAACTCATGCAACAGATAGTTCACACATGAGATGAATAAGGAATATGCACATGTCATCAATCACAATCATATCATGATCACATCATAGTATTACACATTATCTGTCTCAATCACAACCATATCACGGCCACATCATAGTATTACACATCACCTGTCTCAATCACAACCATATCACGACCACATCAGAACACATTTAGCTCGTTTTATTCCCCATCTTTCATTTACAACAAATTTCAACCAACAAATAAAACCCATCCTCAATCCCCATTACTCCCCAACACAATTAGGAAAGTAGTCATGCGTAGTCTAAGAGTTTTACAAAGTTTGGAAGCCACTTGCCTTAAAACGAACTCCAAAAGTTACTTGACTTGAGCCTTTCATTTCCGAGTAGAATCCGGATCACGATAATCTATTTAAACAATTATTCACAATCACAATTCAAGTCCAATGACACCAAAATCAAGAAATTTAGGGAAAAATGGTAAAACGGTCCAAAAGTCTCATATCAGAAAACGATACCCAAATCTGGAAATTTTTGATGTAAAATGATCCTTAAAGTATTTGGAAGCTAATGGTGAAAACCAATTTGAAAACGGAGTTGAAATCAATTCACAAACTCAATTTGAAGGAAAATCCACGTTCTTGAAGAAGCCTAAAATATTCGGATCCGAAACCCCGACTCAAAAATGAAATATCTCTTGAAAAACATTTACCCATGCTTAGATAAGTTCAAATATGAAATTTCATCAAAAACAGAGTTAAGATCGACCTTGAAATTCTCAATTTATCAAACTTTAACTTTACCGGGAAAGTCCAAATTGTACGCGGTTAATATGATGAAAATAATCGATGAATCAATAATTTTATGTTAAAATCAGTTTACCCATAACATAAGGATCGTAAATATACCTTTTTCATCAAAAAGGGAGTCCAAATCGATAAAACCCCAATTTTTCCCAAGAGGTTTACGGAGAGGGAAAAAAAAACCAAATAAAGAAATTATGAGAAAATGTCGAATTGAAGATTGAATACTAACCCTCATATTAATTCAAGAAGAAACCCGTAAGAATCACTCCATTCCGATCTTTAGAACTCCCGATATGCTCAAAATACCAAATGAACACAGTCTGAGATTTTTATAACAGTACATGGCTGTTATGCACCAGAAAAACAGCAGTTAATCTTTCACTAAAAAGGCCGTAATTTCCTCATACGATAGTGAAATGACCCGATTCTTTTTTGTAAATGTCTTAAATATTGATACGGACCTGCTCGTTCAATCGGAGCTCAATTTCATGCTCTTTTGCCCAGTCAAATATCATTTCTACTCGGTAAACAATTATTTCTTATTTGCTATAAAAGTCCAATCTCGGGTTAGCGAAAATGTACCAAAATTTGCAGATAAGTCCTCTAATTCATGCTCAAAATTTCAGAACCTTCAGAAAAAAAATTCGACCTTTAAAACTAATAATGAACCCTTTAGTTGCCACAATTTGCTGAAATAGTGTCAAAGCATCCAAGAAGCTTAAAAGCTCACCCAAAACTCATTTGGCACTTTCCGAACACAAACCAAATATGCTACTAGCTTGAAAATGACATTTCGGACTCAATGAAATTGTCGGAATTTGAATTCGAGGTCTCCTTGACCCGGTATCCGATAAGGCGTCAAGAAACTAACTTTAGGCTCAAAAACTCGAAACGCACTCGGGGCCTCTAAAAATTCAACCAAGACTCACTCTAGACTTAGAATCACCCCCTGAATCCAACGGTGCCCTCGGAATTCCATTTCGAGCACCGGAACCTCGTTTGTTGACCAAAGTCAACTCTTGATCAAACACAATTTTAGCAACTTAGGACCTCAAATCTTCGTTTTAACTCCAAATTCGACTCTGTAAATTCTCATAGACCCGTTTCGACATTCTAAAACTGCTGGAATCGACGGAAATTCGATTCAAGTCTCGAAACTCCAAATGACTCGAAATAGCACTTTTAACCAAACTTTAACTCTTAAAAACTCAACTTTCCAAAAACTCAACTTTTCATCAATTTTCCTCCAAACCAACTTCGAAAATACAACAATTAGGACTCGGGGCAACTATCGGGAGGGGTAAAACGGTCATTTTATGAAAATTTCCAAAAATGACCTTTAGGGTCATTACAGTACATGAGGAAAAAGATTACCAGTCAAGATATCACTTTTGGAGAGCTGCGGATTTCATTTTTCGCCATGTTTGACTACATTCTTCCATACTGGAAGTTGGAGCTGGCAAGAAGTTTGGTGAACAGGAATGTGGCACATGTTAGCTTGTGGGATGTAATAGAGAAGAGGTGTGGCAGGACTAATAGGTATGAAGATGTAAGTTTTTCTTTTAGGAAGTTGTGTAGTGATGACTACTCTCTAACGTGCATGACATTGATCAATGATCGCAGATTGGGTGTTGGTGATGAAATTCTGCTATGTTGGAATCCTATTATTTCGAAGTTTATATTCAAATTAATTTCAAGGGTTTGTAGGAAGAAGGCATTCTCTAACACACCAGGGGTAATGACTCGAGAGCTAATAGAGACAAGCCCTGCCGGCTGCCATAATATTTGATCTGAGTAACATAAGGTACCTTAGGAAATACATTACCCCTGAAAATATCGCTCAAGGAAGACTGTGGATTTCATCTTTCGGGACGTCTGAGTACATTCTTCCATACTGGGAGTTGGATAAGGCCAAAAGTTTGGTGAATGGGAACATGGAACGTGTTGGCTTGTGGGATGTAATAGAGGAAAAGTATGGCAGGACTAATAGGTATGAAGATGTAAGTTTTACTTTTAGGAAGCTGGGTAGACTTGACTACTCTCTATCGTGCATGACATTGATCAATGATCGCGGATTGGGTGTTGGTGATGAAATTCAGCTATGTTGGAATCCTATTATTTCAAAGTTTATGTTCAAATTAATATAAACTTGGAGTGTGTTCCTGTATTGAATTACCCTAAGAAGTATGAAGGTGAAACTGTTAGCTTTAGGAAGTTGCCTAATGATTAAGGAATTGTTCAATGATAGCGGATTGGGTGTTGGTGATGAAATTGCGCTATTTTGGGATCCTAGATTACCTTCGTTTATTCTCATGTTACTTTCTAAGGTTGGTGATTCAATAAGTAGGCATGTATTGATTGATTAGGGGCTTGTAGAAATTCAAGTTTTATGTTCAAATTGATTAAATGATTCAAGAATTTTGAAATATGAATATATGATGATTCTTTTCTCAAATTTAATCTGTTCTTCGTACTTGTGCTTGGAATAACTGGATACCCAAATTTTGTCTACTTCTATTTGCAAGAAAAGAAATGAGTTTTAGTTCATCTGTTCATTCCCTATTAAAGATGGTTATACAACTTTGAATGTTTTGTGCCTGAGTAGCTAAGAATTGAATTAGAATGAGCAAATATCTGATAGTTCAAACTGTTTTATTTCTTTAATTAGAGATAGTTGTATTATCGTTCTTGAAAGGTCTTACAACACTCACATTCTTTTGATAGAACCTCTCCTGTTTTTTCTTTTACTTGAATTTGCTGATATCATCGTCTTCGTACCTCAATTCTGCTGATCTAAACTTGCTTTGTACTTGAATTGTAGTAACCTAGTGTATGTGCTAGCATTAGTCATTGTAGTTCTCCACGGTTCATCTAACAGAATATGCACAGTAAGATCAAAGAGACGGAGTCCATTTTGCTGTTTTCTGGGCTAGTGACTGCACTAATGTAACCTATTTTAGAGCAAACAAATAAAACAATTCTACACTGCCGGCGGTTGGCTACTACACCAATGAACATCACCTACAATAATTGAAAAAATTAGAAACAAACAGAATTCCACAAAGATATTATTTTAGCACAACAATTCTGTACCTTACATTAAGAAATACATAATCTCCAAATGTCTAATTAAATAAACTACCATTAGCTATACTGCGGTAGATATATGTTGTAGTAGAAAATATAGCATTTGCGTCCAGTTAAGCTGCTACAATATAAAGCTTTTCCCATAACATGTCAAAAGATTGTCAGTCAAAGACTTTTCTGTTTTTAAGTCGATTTGTTTGTTCCTTTCTGTTTTTTTTAAAAATGATTTCAGTTTTTATACATATGAAACATTTTGTCTATAGCAAATCGACTTCTAACAAAATGTAATTCAATCAATATGACAATATTTTTGTCTATATATTTTAATGTGATGTCTTTTATTATGGATGTCATGTCTTTATTTACTTTTCTTTCTTTTCTGTTTGAACTTGTAATTTTTTCTATAAATTTGATGTTACACCACCTAGACATTTTGTAATATTTTTCTTTATACATATCTTTTTTTATAGACAATTTCTTTTTGGATTATTAAAACTTACGTTTAGTAATTAAGATATATTCATTCTTCTGATATTATAAAAGGTTTATTTTTTATGAAGTATTGAAAATTTCAAGCTTCCAATATTTGACACAAGATTTTCATGCTATATTTTGTGAAGAGTTATATTCTTATGTCAAACTTCTATACACAAGGACTTAACTTTGAACTTAGCGATGAATTTATGTAGGCTCCACTATGATTATATAAATTAACTTTTTTAATGTCAATTAGGGGACAAACGTGCAACGCACGTTCCCAGGACTAGTTCATCCTAAAAACATGAATCAAAGTATTGACAGTAAGGACATTTTTAAGTCAAACTATAAACTGAGGGCATTTTAGTTCCATTCACATAGTTCAGGGGTATTTTTGACCATTTTCCCTATAAAAGAGGAATAAAAAATTACTAAATTGTGGACAAGAGAGAGTAGCATGTACTAGTATTTTAATTTCATTTTAACACATAAAGCATTGTCTCAAATGTGGATAAGTAAGAGAACATACAGTAGACCAATTAATTAAAACATCACAAAATCAATTTTGGCAAAAACAATTATCTTCAAACCAATTACACTGACTCAAAAAGCTTACCATAATTATAAGAAATCAGAAAATAAAACCACTCTCATTGACCTCTTCAACAGCTCCACGTCTTTCATTCTCTGAGGAATCTCCTTTAAATTTGGACAGTCATGGATACCAAGACCTTTAATCAGAGGCATGGCATTTGTGCCTAAATCCCATCTTTCTAGCTTCTCAAGATCATAAAGAATAAGGAACTCTAGTTGACTGAAGCTGTTATCACTGCACACTATTTCTTTTCCTTCATAAGCATCTTCTAATTGGAGATTCCTTAGGTTAGGCAACATTCCTAAAATAGGCATCGGATCTTCTGTCAGTTTTGAGTTCTCAAGAAACATCATTGTGATGGAATTTGGAAACAGATTAGGCAGTTTCTCTATTCTCCTATCTAACCACAATTTCTGGAGCTTTTCACAACAACTAACAAATTCAAGGGATGGGAATGGAGATGAGTTATTAAACTCACCCGACAATCTGAGAGTGCTAAGGTTTTTCAAGCTGCTTATGTTGTTTAGGGAGTAAGATTTCTTAATAGCATTCATGCTTAATTCTCGAAGATTGACTAAATCAACAGGGTCAACATCTTTCCACTGATCACAAGAGATGTTTAGAACAACTTGAAGACTAGTGAGTTTGCTTATATGTACCAAAGGTGTTGTATACTGAGCAACTAAATGTCTTAGATTTATCAGGTCAGCTGTCTCCCGGGGTAGTTTGCAAGAGTATGACCCCTCATTGACAGCAAGTGTCTGTAGATTCTTGAGGTTGCCAATGGAAGAGGGAACATCACGGATACCTCTCAAGCTTAAGAACTTGAGGTGGTGCAAACTTCCAATGGCATCTACGTCTATAGACACATACCCAACATTCATATCCAAGTACAACACATATAGATGTTGGAACACACTCCTGAAGTTTATAAGACTCGTCTTACGAAAATCTGAATCGAAGAACATAATTGACCTCAACTTCAAGTTAGAAAGATCAAGTGAGAGGTACCTTTCTTCTTGACTATGAATCACATGTCTGATACATAAAGAGGATATGGAGTGGCTTCTTGGATCATAAATGTCAAAGAAGTTTACCTCCAATGCTTTTTGTATCGCAAGATCATGGAGTAAATCAGGAACCTTACATTCAATAACTCTTTCCCAATATGTATAAGTCACTTGAACCAAGCTTCGTCTTATCAGTTCATTCAAGAAGCCTTCAGCCATATCCTCCATTCTTTCTTCTCCTCTGGGTATGAAACCCTCCGCTATCCACAACCGTATTATGTTATCAGCCTTTACCACTTCATCTTCTGGAAAAATACCAAAGTAGAGAAAACGCTGCTTGAGCGCAGTTGACAAATCATTGTAGCTTAAGGATAGTATGTTAGAGATTTCAATAGATTTATCTTCTTTAATGTTCTTCCAAAGGTGATCTTTCACCTTTTGCCATTCGTTTAGCCCCTTTTTATGCGAAAGTAGTCCGCTCAATACAACAATTGCAAGAGGTAAGCCTCTACACTTTTCCACCATATCCTTAGCTAGACTTTCCATTTCTGGAACCATTGCTTGAACATCAAGTAGTTTCCTACAAAAGAGATCCCAACTTTCTTCTTGGCTTAGGAAACGAAGTTTATGAACAAAACCTCTTTCGTCTGCTCTTTCAGCGACATCCTCTTTGCGCGTGGTAATAATGACTCTGCTGCCATTCTTGCTATCCGGGAATGCTCTTTTCAAACTCTCCCATGCTTCTTTCTGCCATACATCATCAACCACCACAAGGTATTTGCGTTGTTTTAATAGATCACGAAGGTAAATTTCTAGATCTCCTTCTGTCATCCTTTCCAACAAATCTAGAGTTTCCTTGGTGCGACCTTGGACTGATTTTATGATATTCCTAAGAAGATCCATGGTGTTGTACTCTTGCGAAACACATATCCAAGCGCGTGTATGGAAGCTATTGAGTATATCAGGACTGGTGTAGAGGTTTCTCGCAAGAGTGGTCTTGCCTAAACCACCCATTCCATAAATGGTGAGTACGCTTCGACGAGACCCTGCTTTGAGAAGTTCAGATAGCAATGTTTGTACAACATCCTGAAAGCCAACAAAAATGTAATCCTGGTCATCCACATATGAGGTAGTTCTCCTCAATGTTGTAACCTGATTACTTGGCCCTTGATCTCCTGCATTATTATTGATATTTGTAATACCATAAGTATCTCGTTTGCGAGAGATATCCATGATTCGTTGCTTGAGTGATTGGATCTCCTCGGCAACATTGTAGAATTTCTTCTCCTTCCTACAGATGCAAGCGCAAGCCTTGAGACGACTAGCACGTTTACCAGCCTCGAAGCTATAAGTCTCGAGTATAGCAATAGCATCATTAGCAATAGAGTTGATTTCAAACACCCATTGTTGAACTCTTAGATCTCCGCATTGCTTTAGTTCTGCATCTCTGAGGAAAGACTGTATGAAGAGTAGCTCATTTCTCAGCCATGTAACTTTATCTCTGAGACTTGTACGCAGGGAAACTTGTTGTATGAGGAAATCACCCAATTTTTGAACTGCAAATGACACAAAGGCATCAGCCATCTTTAGGAATAACTAATTTTGATTGAAAAAAAGAGGAGGCTGTATGTATATTGGAATACAAGTTGGAAAATGGTGATAGACATAAAAGTTAGACCTCAAATAATGTGTTCAAAGGGTCACTTATGACTTATGTGATTAAAGTATAGAAAAAAACGAAACATGACCATGTGGTTTCTGATAAAAGGACAAACATGTATTAAACAAAAGATAAATTTTTTTAATTAAAGCATCTTAAACAACCATTATACAACTTGGGGAAAAACACATAGAGAAAAGTTTTAAAAAATTAAAGCAACTTCAACAATCATTGCACAACTTGTGGAAAATATATATGTGGTCAATGGACTAGGTTCCTTGACAAAGTTATGAACAATATCCAAAGTAATGCTTAAAGTAAAAGACCATCGTGATTGACACCCACACTAACCCTCCAGCGGGAGAATCATTTATATTAATTAGCTAACCAACTTGATCAAAAATACTAAGGCATTTAAGTTACGGAAGCAAGTTAAATGCTAAGGAAAGAAATAGGGAGTTCACATAAACTCCAAACAACAGTCTAACAACTAAAACGAATGCGGAAGTAACACCTAGAACCTGAATGTCAATGTACCAAAACATCTAAAGATCAACCAAAAGTCTAAAAAATAAGGGATACAACCCCAAACTAACGAACTAATAACTAACTAGAAAAGTCTAAGTCTGAAATGTGGACATAGACAGAAAGAGAACTTATGGCAGCCTAGAAGAATTGACTCACCCTTGAATTCGAACGACGATCACTGATTTTCTAAATGAGGTCAGTCAATAGCTGCCTGAAGATGCCCTGTACTCAACAAAGAAAGAGCAAGTGCATTATCAGTACACAACCACAGTGTACTGGTAGGATCATGCGACTATCACAGTACTAAGTGCAACATACATAAGTCAAAACAACAATACAATAGCATGCATACACCTATCATATACAATATCATCATCATTTACAAACAACGAACAGTTTCTAGATTCTCAAATATCACAGTTATATCAAGCCATTGGTCCTCTCAGGGAACCCAAACCTAAATTGTTAGCATACCACCCAAACCTAAATTGTTAGCATATCGGAACGTGGTACCCGATCCAATGATTATGCCGGAACGTGGTACCCGATCCAATGATTATGCCGGAACGTGACAACTGATCCCATAATTATGCTAAAATGTGGCAACCGATTCAAGTTAGTATGTCAGAACGCAACACCCGATCCATTCAACAAGCCACAATCACAATCACAAAGTACATTCTCATAATCATACAATCAAGTCATGATTCATGGCATTCATCATTCATATATCCTCATTTACAATTAATGTGATCACTAATGCAACATTCACGTACATACATGTATCATAATGAAGCAAGAACAAACATACAACACACAATCATATAATCACAACCATCACCTACCTCGAAACAAGCTCGAAACCCTAAGAAACTTGATTATGATAATGACACAAAGGCATCAGCCATCTTTAGGAATAACTAGTTTTGATTGAAAAAAGAGGAAGCTGACCTCAAATAATGTGTTCGAAGGGTCACTTATGACTTATGTGATTAAAGTTTAGAAAAAAACGAAACATGACCATGTGGTTTCTGATAAAAGGACAAAGGTGTATTAAACAAAAGGTAATTTTTTTTAATTAAAGCATCTTAAACAACCATCATACAACTTGGGGAAAAACACATACAGAGAAAAGTTTTAAAAAATTAAAGCAACTTCAACAATCATTTCACAACTTGTGGAAAATATATATTGAGAAAAGATTAAAAAAATTGAAGCATCTTCAACAATCATTACACAACTTGTGGAAAAAAATATTTGTTTTTTTTTCATAATAATTATTTATTTTTTTCAATTTGCTTGTTACAACGAAATAATTTAGGATTCATTAAATTGATTATAATTGTCCGCAATCCTAATTGTGCATATTACATCATATTAATCTAAATTTAATGAAGCGGTATTATTTTTTAAAAAAATCCAAACGTACCAAATCAATTTTAACAATTCAAGTTTTAACTGATTTGGAAGAACGAGCTAATTAGTCAAAAACACATCGATGAAATTTTTGGAGGCCTGCAACAAAAGCTTCATTGATTTTTCTCTGAAGCCATTTCTATCCTTTAAATGGTGACACAGCTTAGAAAAATCCAGCATACAGTACTGATTGTGGTAATGGTAGTTAGGGTATTAAATGTTGTTAGCTTATATGTATCCACCATAGGTCAACGGACTAGGTTCCTTGACAAAGTTAAGAACAATATCGAAAGTAATGCTTAAAGTAAAGGACAATGATGTTTACGTGGAAACCTCCTTGCTCAAGAGATAAATGTTGAGAGAGAAGACTTTTGCATTTCAAAAAGAGTAACTTTCACATATTGCAAACATAAAAATCATATTTGTATGTTATAGCTATAGTTTACATAATTGCGCTCCATAGCAAATTTTATGTTTGCTATGGAGCTTGTGATTTGTATAATTCGCCATACATATACGAATGACTATTAATATGTATATTTCGCTATACATATATGAATGGCTATTAATATGTATATTTCAGTATACATTTATGAATATGGTTATTAATATATATATATATATATATGAATCAATTGTATATTTGCCTTTGTATAAAGCAAGAAAGAAAGAAAGACAAAAGAAAACTGGGCAGTGGAAGATCTGTATTCGTATAATGTTAAGTGTATATGACGAAAATATAGTATTTGTATTTGTATATACAATTTTCTCTGATTTTATATAAACAGAAAACATAATTTATACACTTATGTTTGTATAAAGTAAAAGAGGCCGCAAGCGAGATCTGGGAGAGGAGAGAAAAGGGAACGAAAACATATGTATATATACCATTTTCTTTAGTTCTGTATCTCCGAGGAAAGACTGTATGAAGGGTCCACTTATGACTTATGTGATTAAGGATTAGAAAAAAAAAACATGACCATGTGGTTTCTGAATAAAGAAGGCTTAAGTCATTCACGGCCCCATAAAATTATCCACATAATTTGTTTAAACACCCTTAACTAAAGCTTGTACCTATTGAACACTTATACCCATTAAAATTGATACCTATTTGACACTTTTTTGACAATCAGCCCAAATATGAAATGTGTGTAATATACTTATTGTGACATGGCAGTGACATGACAAATTAATGAATTAAATGATGACATGTGTAATTAAATCTAAAAATGTATTTTAAAAATGAAATTCTAAAAAATAACTATTTTAGTCTATTTTAATTTTTTTTAAGAACTAACTAAAAAATTAAAAATGATTTTTCTAAAAAAAGCCACCTACACACCCAGCCACCAGTCCTCTTCGTCAAATCATGTACTATCACTTTCCCCGGCGGTATCGTCATCACAATGAGTAAGCCTTGCCTCTTCGCCCCAAGTAGTACGATATGGTTACGCACCAAAGCTAAAAATTAATTCCTCTTTCAATCGAATAGGAATAGCATCAAAAGTTTTCACTCATTCCATTCATTTTCTTTCCATTACAAATCATTTATTACAATTATATGAAAATAATTAACTTTTGCCAGAAAAAAATGTTATCTTCATTGGGAAAATGGAGTTATGCCGGAACTAATAACTAGAAAATGAAAGAAGGAAAAAACCAAAAAGAGTTGGAGAGAGTGAGAGAAAGAGAGAGAGAGGGGGTGTGGGTGAAGGAGATGATGAAAAGAGGGGGTGTGGGGAAGAAGATGACTTCTCTTCTTATTTTTTCATTTCTTTTAATTTTGTTAATTAATTTTTAAAAATATTAGCAGTATAAGTTGAAAAATAAATAAAAAATAAAAAATCAACTATTTAACGCGCTTAAGGAAGGTGGAACACACTTTTTTAGACATGTCAGCATTTTGTGTTTAATAAGAATGTTTTTTGAACAAATAAGGTGTTCAATAGGTATAAGCCTTAATTGAAGTGTCTAAGTGAAATATACGGACAACTTTAAATAGTTGTGGATGACTTAGGCCGAATAAAGAATTACGATTGGATAAAAGGACAAAGATGTATTAAAGCTTTTTGAAATTTTTTACTAAACAAAAGGTAATTTTTTTAATTAAAGCATCTTCACCAACCATTATACAACTTGGGGAAAAACATTACTATATTATAGAAGAGTCTAGGAATGACTACCAATGTTCCAATAAGATCACTACTAATGTCCAATATATTTATAAAATATATAAGTGGGCCCCACCACCTTCCACTTAAATACTACATATTATATATTAATTACTATACTATAAATGGCTTAAATACTCCATATTATCTATTACAATAATTAACACTTTAAATTCTATCAATGCCATATAAATTAGGATAAAAAACCTAACATATAATATTTAAATATATTTAAAAATAATATAAGTAATACTATACATTACAATAATTAACAACTTAATTATTTAAAACTTATATAAAAAATTAATTGACTCTCTAAATTCTATTGGTACCACATAAAATGGATTATATGCTAAACATATATTGTTTGAAATTGACGAAAAAGAAACAATTAATTACAATAATTAATAAAAAAAATTGGTCGACGAAATTCACGAAAAACAAATTATAAATTACAATAATTAACAAAATAAATCTCTCGACTCCAACAAATCTATCAATTAATGCTACATAAATTGGGACATGGCAGATAACATATATTATTAAAAAATTAGGTTCAAAATGTACTATAAAATACAATAATTAACAACTTAATATATTAAAGAGACATATAAAAAAGGGTTAATATTTGAAATTCTGCATCTGCCACATAAATTAGAACAAATAGAGTAATAACTATTCTTTTCTAAATTATGTTAAAAAAAAGTACTACAAATCACAATAGCTAACAATTTAAAATATTTTTAAAATCAAATAAAAATTTCAATAACTTCTCAAATTCCATAATATAACATAAATTTAAAAAAAAGTGTTATAAATCATAATAAATAGTACAATATTTAAACTACTTTAAAAGTATTATAAATTGTAATAAATAATACAACAATTTAAATTACTTAAAATTTAACGACTTAAAAGTATTTTTTTAAATGTATTAAAATTTTGGTTAATTGTCAAAACTTTACATGTGCCGCATAAATTGGGACATGGAGAGTCACACATATATTTTTTTTTAAATTACATTAAAAGTATTCTATCAATTAACAACATATATTGTTTGAAATTGACGGAAAAAAAAACTATAAATTACAATAATTAACAAAATAAATCTCTCGACTCCAACAAATCTATCAATTAATGCCACATAAATTGGGACATGACAAATAACATATATTATTAAAAAATTAGGTTCAAAATGTACTATAAAATACAATAATTAACAACTTAATATATTAAAGAGACATATAAAAAATGGTTAATATTTAAAATTCTGCGTGTGCCACATAAATTAGAACAAACAGAGTAATAAATATTATTTTCAAAATTATGTTAAAAAAAAGTACTACAAATCACAATAGCTAAAAATTTAAAATATTTTTAAAATCATATAAAAATTTCAATAACTTCTCAAATTCCATAATATGACATAAATTAAAATAAAAAAATAATATAGATTGGGCCCCGTGCTAACACGGGGTTCTATATCTAGTATATAGAGAAAAGTCTTAAAAAAATAAAGCAACTTCAACAATCATTGCACAACTTGTGGAAAATATATATTGAGAAAAGAATAAAAAAGTTGAAGCATCTTCAACAATCATTACACAACTTGTGGAAAAAAATATTAGTTTTTATTTGTTATTATTTGTTCATAATAATAATTTTATTTTTTTCTATTTGCTTGTTACAATGAAATAATTTAGGATTCATTAAATTGGTTACAATTGTCCGCAATCCTAATTGTGCATATTACATCATATTAATCTAAATTTGATGGAGCGGTATTATTTTTAAAAAAATCCAAACGTACCAAATTAATTTTAACAACTCAAGTTTTAACTGATTTGGAAGAACGAGCTAATTAGTCAAAAACATATCGATGAATTTTGGAGGCCTGCAACAAAAGCTTCATTGATTTTTCTCTGAAGCCATTTTTGTCATTCAAATGGTGACACAGCTTAGAAAAATCTAGCGTACGCTACTGATTGTGGTAATGGTAGTTAGGGTATTAAATGTTGTTAGCTTATATGTGTCCACCATAGGTCAACGTACTAGGTTCCTTGACAAAGTTAAGAACAATATCGAAAGTAATGCTTAAAGTAAAGGACAAGGATGTTTACGTGGAAATCTCCTTGCTCAAGAGATAAATGTTGAGAGCGAAGACTTTTGCATTTGAAAAATCATGTTTGCAAAAACTAGGTTATTTCTTATCAAAGTGTTCAATATAAGATGGACAAACACAACCTAGTGTAACTCCATTGGCTGTGAACTCTGCACCTCTTTTCCCGTGCTCACCAATCACCACAGTTGTGGCGGTTTTATTGTTGTTCCATGTTGTCTGTCTTGTATGTCTGTCACTCATGGGATGAGGTACCTCTACCAGATCTCATAGTTTATCAAATCATCATAACTACATAATATAACAAATACTATCTAGTAATTATGTTTTATCATTTACCCTACATTTTTTATAATAGATTTATCATGCATTCAGGGATTGAAGCACCTGATTTAATTTAATCTTGCCCATTGTCTTCCTCGTATATGCATCTCTTGAACAATCATCCTCACCAACATTACAGGAGATCTGATTGTTTGCTTGAAAATGCGTTGGTTACTCTCCTGTCACACGATATACACACTTGCAGCCATTGCCATCCTATACACCTCAACTCTTGCTTGTTTACCCTTGTAATGAGTATTTGCCCAAAGTACTTCCTCATTCTATCCTCGAGCCTCTCTATGTATACTTAGCTAGTTTAATATCTTTTGCCACACCTGAGCTGTGGACATACATTGGAAAAACAAATGATTATGGCTTTCGTCTTCAACCTCACACAACACATTGTACCACTTTTACACACCCATATGCAGCCAGTCGATCCCTTGTGAGTAGTCTCTTTAGCAGTGCTAAGTATAGTATAAAATTCCACTTTGGACAGGCAGCATTATTGCAGATTAGTCTTCTCCACTCTACCTTCGGATACTCTCCCCTCAGAACTTTGTACAATCGTTTGATAAGGAACTTGTCAATCTGCTTGATGTACATCTCATTACAGCCAATAGTTTCAAGCTATTGGTACATTTGTAGTATTTTCCTCACCATCCAAGAAGGTTGAGGTGTTTCTACACCCCATAAGGTTCCTTGCTTCCCATAATATTGATGCACCCATTTCACCCATAATCTATCTTTTTTAGTACACAAATTCCACAACAATTTGCCTATTGCATTAGTCCATGTTTGAGCATCCAATATATTGAGTCCTCATATTGTTCTAGGCATGCCCTACTGCTCCATGCAATTAATGCCTTCCTAGAAGCATCCACACCTCCTTTCCATAGGAAATTCCTGCATAATGTTTTTATACATTTAATCACTTTCTTTGGGATTATGAACACTTGGGACCAGATTACTTGGATGGAAAACAACACACTCTTAATCACCTGGAAGTCCAACTCTGAACTCTTTGCATTATCTTATCTATTAGTGACTGGTATTGTAATTTGTAAGATAGATACTCTCTTAGTACTCAGGGGAACACCTAAGTACTTAAAAGGTAGAAACTATTGCGAGAAGCCCAACTCTTGTAGAATTTCTTCTTGTGTATCTCTTGGCAGTACTCTTCCAAAATAAATGGAGCTTTTATCGGCATTTGGACAATTATTAATATGAAAACCTTTAATAAGAGGCATGACACTTGTGGCTAAATCCCATCTTTCTACGTTAGGAAAATGAGCAAGACGAAGGAACTCTAGTTGACTGAAGCTATTATCACTGCAACTTTCCTTCATAAGCATCTTCTAATATGCAATTTCTTAGGTTTGGAAACATTCCTAAAACAGGCATCGAATCTTCTGTCAATCCCGAGAACCTCAAAAGCATCATTGTGATGGAATTTGGAAACAAATGATGAGGCAGTTTCTTTATTCTCCCACTTAACCACAATTTCTGGAGATTTTCACAATAATCAAGAAATTCAAGGGATGAGAATGATTGACCACCTCTACAAAACAATGTGAGAGTGCTAAGGTTTTTCAAGCTGCTAATGTTGTTTAGGGAGTAAGATTTGTTAACATCATCCATGCTTAATTCTCGAAGATTGACTAAATCAACAAAGTCAGCATCTTTCCACTAATCACAACAGATGCCATCAAGAACTTGAATACTTGTGAGTTTGCTTATACGTTTCAGAGGTTCTGAATACGAAACAACTAAATGTCTTAGATTTATTAGGTCAGCTGTTTCGGGGGGTAGGGGGTGTTGGGAAATGCAAGTACAAAATAAATGTGCACGACAGGGCAATAACGAAAGAAACCCAAGTCAAAACTTTCCCTTTTATTTGAACCAAGAAAAGACAAAATAATGCAAGAATAAAACAGTTTGGGCAGCAAACAAATCAACCAAACAAGCAAAATAAATCAACACACGAGACACCAAAGTTTAATGTGGAAAACCTCTTCGATGTTAAGAGTAAAAATCACAGGGCCAAAGTTCCACTAAAATCAACAAGATTTACAAAAGTGTTCTCCAAAATGGCCACCAACAAAGTATCAAACAATGAGCATCATAACTACAAAATAGCACCAAAAACTAAAGAAATAAAAGAAGCAAAAACACCAAACTCGCAACTACTGTTCATGACTTAAAATATGGAGCTACAGGACTCCAAATCACTCTCTCTCAGTTCCCAATCAAAGATTAAGTTGAAAGGAACAAACTATCCAAAAATCAACTCAATCGAACATGAAACAAAGTGGGAATCGTAATTTAAAATTAACTGCTAGGAATTGCGCAAAAATCTGTAATTTCTCACTTTTCTCTCTATATGACTGCTCTCTCAATCTCTTGTGATTCTTCTCAAATAAGACCTAAAAGAAAGTCTTACATATGCACCATAATATTGAGCTTAAGGGCAAAAGTGGGCTAGTCAAATTTTGGCTAAATTTATCCACAAAGGAAAGGAAGGAAGACCCAAAAACTTGGACTTTAATTTATCAGCATAGGATGGAAAAAAGGCCCAAAACCCAACAATTCTCCCCCTACCGACTATGTGGAGGAAACAATCATTCCGGCGATCATGCAACATTCTTCAAACTTCCCTCCTAGCACAACTTTAGTCATCATGTCGAAACCATTATCATTGGTATGGATCTTTTCAAGTTCAAGCAACTTAGAATCCAACATATCTCGAATCCAATGATACCTCACATCAATGTATTTAGACCGATCATGAATGTAGAATTCTTGCCAAGATGAATAGCATTTTGACTGTCGCAATAAAACACATACCTCTCTTGAGCACAACCAAGTTCCTCCAAAAATCTCTTCATCCAGATCAACTCTTTGCAAGCTTCAACAGTTGCAATTAGTTCAGCCTTTGTAGTGGATAAAGCAACGCATTTTTGCAACCTAGATTGCCAAGACACAGCTCCCCCTGCAAAAGTAATCAAGTAGCCTGAAATAGACTTACAAGTATCAACATCATCGGCCATGTCTGAATCAGTATAACCACAAAGACTTTCTGAAGTAGACTTTCTGCAGTTTGGTGCCACGAAAGGCATCTACGGTCCGTAGGTGGGTCCGTGGAACCATGCTTTTGAAAATTGGTTCTCAAGTCTAAGGTTCACAAGACAACCTACGGGTCGTAAAAACATCTACGGTCCGTGGATCCATGCCCTTGAAAATCATTATTTTTTCTTAAAATGAAATTTATATATTTGTAAACTCGGTAAAAAATACTATAAGTCACAATAATTGATAATTCAAAATGTTCAAAACATCAATGAAAAACTTACATATAAATTTGTTTGAATCTCAAAATCTGAAAGGTGTCACGTAAAATGGGACGGAGGAAGTAGTTCAAATGATTTTTTGTTTTACTATTAACTCATTTTTCTCATTAGATTCCTAACTCCAACCAAACAACTCCTAGAAGTTACGTTCTTTCCCCAAGCGATTTGCCTCTTTGTCTTCTTGATTTTCCCTCTTTCTCTCCATTGGATTCTCAATTTTCTTTCGGGTATTTGCCTTAAGATTTCCCCTTGTTGTATTTTCTTGAATTGGGTCTAACCCATTTGAATTTTCGACTTTGTATCTGATTTTTTGGGTTAAAAATCGATTCTTTTGGTCAAGAACTGAAATGGGTGTTGGAATTTCTGTGCTTATAGGCCTAAAGTCAGTAACTTTATTCATATTATTTGCAACTCTCAAGAATTATGGATACCCATTATTACCCATTATTGTCAATACCTTGTTTGTATGCATCATTGGTATCTTTATTGGTAGCATTAGCTGCTAACCCTTCAATTGATCTTCCAATTCTTTTGGGGAAAAACTCAGATGGGACATTTCCAATTTGGTCACTTGTTATGTTTAGTCCTTACTTGTATTTTGTTAGGGGTTTTTCATCTTTGAGAAGAATGAAGAGTGGGGAACCTCCATATAGTGAGATTTCTGAAGGGTTGTATGTTGGGGGTTGGCCTTGTTCACCTGATAAATTGCCACCTGGTAATCCTGCTACTATTGATTGTACTTGTGAGATGCCTAGGATGTTGGAGTTTACTGGAAATCATGCATTTTTGTGTATTCCTACTTGGGATACAAGGTCACCTCAGCCAGCTGATATAGAGGCTGCTGTTAAGTGGGCTTGTAGAAAAGAGCTCAGAAGATACCTAATTTCATCCATTGTGCATATGGTATGATTGTGAACTTTAAAACTTTTGTTTCATATAAATGTATTTGTAGCCGATTATTGCATTATTTTGTTTTCGTTACTGATCTTTGTCCTGTTGGTTGCTGTTATTATTGCTCCCGTATCTGTATTCCCTTTTTCAACCTGTTTGGTAGGCTTTATTTAAGTTGAGGGTCTATCGGAAACAACCTCTCTATCTCGTAGGTAGGGGTAAGATATGTGTACATTCTATCCACACCAGACCTCACTTGTGGGATTACACTGGGTATGTCATTATTGTCAAGTGGGGTCATGTTTTGATATGTCCTTTAGATGTTACTACCTAAGTCCCAATTTAAGTGTGGTAGTTTGACTGAGCACAAAAGTTGAATGAATAAAGGAGACTTTTGAATCTTGTGGTCTTAAATTAAAGATGTGTGTGGTCCTTTAAATCTTGTGGTTTTAAACTTGTCATGTCAGATGTTGGAATTGAGAAACTTACTACAGATAGAAAGAGACACTCTTTTAGGATAGACCAAAAATAATGCAAGACACTTAGATACGAACGGAGTAAAAGTTCTCTTCCAACACATGTTTCCAAAAAATAGAAAGAAATTAAACATTGAAAAAACAAAACATAAGAGAAAACAGAATGTTGAAATAATCCAAGTTGATTGATGCTTGGAGAAGCCAAGTTGGTGAAGGTGAATATCTTCAAGTGACAGCTTCTTCTCTGTTGATTTAACACAAATATTATTTATATAAAAGAGGAAAAAGGATTAAAAATGCCCTTAAACTATGTGAAAGAAACAAAAATGTCCTCCGTTCATAGTTTGGCTCAAAAATGTCCTTACCGTCAATAATTTGGTTCAAAAATGCCCTTAAACTATGCAAGAGGAACAAAAGTACCCTCCATTTGTAGTTTGATCCAAAAATACCCTTGTTGTCAATACTTTGGTCCAAAAATGCCCTTATTGTTATTTAATGGGTAAAAAATGCTCATTTTCCAAATAAATATATTATTATTTTCTTTTTAACACAATCTTTTTCTAAAAAAAATTAGCAAATTTTATCTTCAATTCAGAAAAAATAAAAAATGAAAATATTTCTTATTTTATTATCATTATTTTTTATCGTTATATAAATATAAATTAATGATGAATATACTATGATCTTATGTATATGACATATATTATCCGTCGAAAGGGTACATGAAGTTATTTTATTTTAATTGATAAAATGAGATTAAGAAGAAAACAAAACATTTCCTACATTTTTATTTGTTAAAGTGATTTTTAGAAGAAAGAAAACAAGAATAGTGTTCTTTAATAATATTTTAATCAGGAAGAAGATGTGTTCAAAAAAAATAAAATAATATATTTATTTGAAAAAGGGAATTTTGACCCATTTTGTAACTATAGCGGCATTTCTGGACCAAAGTATTGACTGCAAGGGGATTTTTGAATCATGGTATTGACAGTAAGGACCTTTTTAAGCCAAACTATAAATCGAAGACATTTTTGTTCCTTCCACATAATTTAAAGGTATATTTTACCCTTTTCCCTATAAAAGAGGAATGAAAATATACTAAATTGTGGACAAGAGAGAGTAGCATATACTATTTTTAATTTCATTTTAACATATAAAGCATTGTCTTAAATTTGGATAAGCAAGAAAACATACAGTAGACCAATTAATTAAAACAATTATGTTCAAACCAATTATAAGAAATCAAACACTAAAACCACTCAATTAATAACCAATGTCTTCAAGTGCTTGGCAGAAATGCCCCCATCAATACCTTTACGATTATGAAGAGATGATATATGCTTGAAAAGCTTCACCGCGTATAATTCCTCTTCAATAGCTCCACATCTTTCATTCTCTCAGGAATGTCCTTTAAATTTGGACAATCATGGACACCAAGACCTTTAATCAGAGGCATGGCACTTGTGCCTAAATCCCATCTTTCTAGGTTTCGAAGATCCTCAAGTTGAAGAAACTCTAGTTGACTGAAGTTGTTATCACTGCACATTATTTCCTTTCCTTCATAAGCACTAATCAAATCGAGATTCCTCAGGTTTGGCAACATTCCCAAAATAGGCATCGGATCTTCTGTCAGTACTGAGTCCCAAAGAAGCATCATTGTGATGGAATTTGGAAACAGATGAGGCAGTTTCTCTATTCTCCTACTTAACCACAATTTCTGGAGCTTTTCACAACAATTAACAAATTCGAGAGATGGGAATGATTGATCACCTCTACAAAACAATCTGAGTGTGCCAAGGTTTTTCAAGCTGCTAATGTTGTTTAAGGAGTAAGATTTCTTTATATAACCCATGCTTAATTCTCGAAGATTGACTAAATCAACAGGGTCAACATCTTTCCATTGATCACAATGGATGCCATCAACAACTTGAAGACTACTGAGTTTGCTTATACGTACCAGAGGTTTTGAATAGTACCGAGCAACTAAATGTCTTAAATTTATTAGGTCAGCTGTCTCGCGGGGTAGTTGACAAGTGTATCCGCCCGCATCGACAACAAGTGTCTGTAGATTCTTGAGGTTGCCAATGGAAGACGGAAGATTACGGATACCTGTCAATCTTAACATCTTGAGGTGGTACAAACTTCCTATGGCATCAGGTACTATAGACACATTCCCAACATGCATATCCAAGTACAACACATATAGATGTTGGAACACACTCCTGAAGTTTATAAGACTCATCTTATGAAAATCTGGATCGAAGAACATAATTGACCTCAACTTTAAGTTAGAAAGATCAAGTGAGAGGTACCTTTCTCCTTCACTATGAATGACATGTCTGATACATAAAGAGGATATGGAGTGGCTTCTTGGATCATAAATGTCAAAGAAGTTTACCTCCAATGCCTTTTGTATCGCAAGATCATGGAGTAAATCATGAATCCTACATTCAGTAACTCTTTCCCAAAATGTATCTACCACTTGTATCAAGCTTCGTCTTATTAGTTAATTCAAGAAGCCTTCAGCGACATCCTCCATTCTTTCTTCTCCTCTGGGTATGAAACCCTCGGCCATCCACAACCGTATTATGTTATTAGCCCCTACCTCTTTATCTTCTGGAAAAATACCAAAGTAGAGAAAACACTGCTTGAGCGCAACTGACAAATCATTGTAGCTTAAGGATAGTATGTTAGAGATATCAATAGATTTATCTTCTTTAATGTTCCTCCAAAGGTGATCTTTCACCTTTTGCCATTCGTTTAGCCCCTTTTTATGCGAAAGTAGTCCGCTTAATACAACAATTGCAAGAGGTAAGCCTCTACACTTTTCCACCATATCCTTAGCTAAACTTTCCATTTCTGGAACCATTGATCGAACATCAAGTAGTTTCTTACGAAAGAGATCCCAACTTTCTTCTTGACTTAGGAAACGAAGTTTATGAACAAAACCTATGTCGTCTGCTCTTTCAGCGACATCTTCTTTGCGTGTGGTAATAATGACTCTGTTGCCATTCTTGCTATCCGGGAATGCTCTTTTCAAACTCTCCCATGCTTCTTTCTGCCATACATCATCAACCACCACAAGGTATTTGCGTTCTTTTAATAGATCACGAAGATAAATTTCTAGATCTCCTTCTGTCATCCTTTCCAACAAATCGAGAGTTTCCTTGGTGCAACCTTGGGCGGATTTTATGATATTCCTAAGAAGATCCATGGTGTTGTACTCTTGAGAAACACATATCCAAGCGCGTGTATGGAAGCTATTGAGTATATCAGGACTGGTGTAAAGTTTTCTTGCAAGAGTGGTCTTGCCTAAACCCCCCATTCCATAAATGGAGAGGACGCTTCGACAAGGCTCTGCTTTGAGAAGTTGAGCTAGCAATGTTTGTGCAACATCCTGAAAGCCAACAAAAATGTAATCCTGGTCATCCACATATGAGGTAGTTCTCCTCAATGTTGTAACCTGATTACTTGTTCCTTCTCCTGCATTACTATTGATATTTGTAATACCATGAGTATCTCGTTTGCGAGAGATATCCATGATTCGTTGCTTGAGTGATTGGATCTCCTTGGCGACATTGTAGAATTTCTTCTCCTTCCTGCAGATGCAAGCGCAAGCCTTGAGACGACTAGCACCTTTACTTGCCTCGAAGGTGTAAGTCTCGAGTATAGCAACAGCGTCATTAGCAATTGAGTTGATCTCAAACACCCATTGTCGAATTCTATGATCTCCACATTGTTTTAGTTCTGCATCTTTGAGGAAAGACTGCATGAAGAGAAGCTCGTTTCGCAGCCATTGTATATCCTCTCTTAGACTTAAACGTAGGTTAATTTCCTGTATGAGGAAATCACCCAATTTTTGAACTGCAAATGACACAAAGGCATCAGCCATCTTTAGGTGCCGGTTTGGATTTTTTAGTGTAATTAATTGAGTATGATCGATGTTACAGCAATAATCAATTTATAAGGACATGGGGATCGGAGGTGGAAGCTAACATCCCTTTCTCATTTACTATTTCCTCTTATTGGAGATGAACTAGTCATATCAAAAGTTGGCTGTTTATAGCTGCCAAGAAGAATTAAGTAAAAGTTGCGGATTAATATTAACAAGTACATTATTATTCATTGTTATTTGTTAGTACACAGAGAATTTAAAAATTGGTTTGGCTGTAGCTGGAGACATCATTAAAGCATCTTTCTGTATAATCAATCAATATATGACTTTTGCAATATTCCATCAGACATTTTATATCTACTTGTTGACATATTCCCCCTCTCTCTTTCCTACATATTTTAGTTCACATGCCAAGTTGAGAGGTCTTATGGAAATGGTAGCTCAACAATTTCATCATTCACCCTCTCTTCACCTACCATTATCATATCATCATATCAATATTCAATATTTATCTTAAAAGCATGAACTCCTAACTTGAATATTAAATTACTATAATATTCCTAACTTAGGTTGTGACTTTTTCAATTAGTTGTGACTTCTCGGAAAGGTCCAGACTTTTCAGATAAGACACAAAAAACATTTTGTTCATACTACCCTTTGTTGACTATAAATAGAGGGGCTTCCTCTCATTTTTCAACCACAATTTTTTAAAAATCTTCTACTCTTCTTCTTCTTGCACTTTAAAAAAATTCGTGTGATTTATTGTAGTTGAGTGAGTTCGAAGTTTAGTGGAATATGAGGTACCATTATTCTGATGAAGCAAATCGTTCTATAGAGAGTATATTCCATAACCTCGAGTACTTGAGGAAAATAATTTTGATGATATAATTATTATTTTTTTGCGTAATATATACATTAGTATGTAATGTTCAAATATATGAAGTTAACATTGTGTAGTCGAAATTCATTTGTTTTTGTTAACAAATTCTCTTGTGATGTAGATTTATACTTCTGAATATCTTTTTCGAAAATTATTAAACTTCTCAAGAGTTAGAGAATTGTCACGATTTTTTTCTTTTTATGCTCAAGACAAAATAATGACTTTATATATTGTTAGGAAGTTTGCTTCAAAATAGTTTTTTTTTTTTTTTGGTCAGAAAGGAGATTATATTATATTAGCATGATAAAGAGACTACAGTAATGGCTACACTGTTGGTAGCATCTGCCTGCCCTACATACTGAGCAGTAGAAATAGTAGAAATTATATTACAACTAGAAGTTCTTTGCCTAATAAGAGGAGAGAGTTTTTTGTCTTCCTCAACTACTTCAAAAACAAATATTGGCACAGTACGCCAAACTTCAAAAAGCATGTTATCCGGTAGGTTTCTTCCATTCCGTGCTAGCAAGTCAGCCACTTTGTTTCCTGCTCTGGGTATTGGCCCCTTCATCAGCCGGAGCAACGCCCTGCATTCAATTAGAAGATTGGATTCAGTCTCATTTTTTTCCTCAAGCATTTTTATTACCTCTGCGGAATCCATGGCTATAACGATGTCCAGGATGCCTTGGCTCTGAGCAAGTCTTAGCCCCTGCATTAAAGCTAAAAGATCAGCATTTAGCACTGAATTCGTGGAAATCTTCGAGCTCTTACCTACTACCCAGTTACCATTGGAGTCTCGAATTACACTTCCTGCTCCTCCTTTACTTGTACTATGTTCAAATGAGCCATCCACATTTAATTTAAACCCAGAAAGAGGGGGGGGGGGGGGGCATTTATAGGGGGTAGCAACATTTCTTTTAACAGTTTTGTTGTTGCTGTAGGGGACAAGAAAGAAATATTCACTAGCTTTGGTCATCATAAGGGAGATATTTATATCTTCCTTTGATTTTCTGTGGAAGTTATTATTACGATTTAGCCAAATGTGCCACATAGCAAAAGGAAAAACATGTTTCCAGTTAAAAGAGCTAATCTTGAAATTTAAATCTTTCAGGCTGCTTAACCAGTTTGGGTTATTGCTAGTTGTGATTTTTTCGATGGTGTCTATTAGGCCAAGATTTGCCCAGAATTTTTTTGCAACAGGACAATCCAGGAGGATGTGGGTAATTGTCTTAATGCTTTTGCATAATATACAGAACGGATCAACATCAAGTCCAATAATGTGCAGGTAGCTAGCCGTTTTAAGTCTGCCGTGATTGCTTAACCAGAGGAAGTATTTGATTTTATTGGGGGCATTGGAGCTTCCAGATCCAACTAAAGTTGATGGTAGGGGTATTATGAGTAGTATAAGCAGGGGAGTTTTTGTATTTGAGGAAATTATACGCAGATTTTGTAGTGAAAAACCCGTCATTTGTTAGGCCCCAGGTGATTTTATCAGACATGTTAGGCCTTTGAGGAATGAAGGTAGTTGTTATTTCGAGCATGATATCAGGGGGAAGGTGAAAGGAAAGTAGATGTAGTGCCCAGGAACCATCTCGAATCACGTCGCTCACTTTTAAACTTAGGTCTTTTTCACATAGAGGGCCAGTGACTCTATGCCTTAAGGGTAGGGGGTGGTGCAACCATTTATCCTCCCAGAAGCTAATCAGGTTACCTTGTCCTAGGTCCCATCTACTGCATTGTGAACAATTTTCCCATGCTAGAGTATTATTTTTCCACGTCTCCTACTGCTAGTCTTTAGGTGGCGATCTTTAGCGAGTAAGTACCCCTAGTATACTTTCTTACGAGTGTCGATGCCCATAGAGAGTTAGGATTTCTGGATAGGCGCCATGCTAGCTTAGTTAGTACTAGAGCCTCATTTCTATTCCGACTAAGGAGAACACCCAGGCCCCCTGAATACCTATCCTTTGTAACTACGTCCCATTTGACCAAATGCATCTTTTTCCTGGTATCAGTGGTCCCCCAGATGAAATTACGTTGGACTCTATCTATGCACTTAATGACATTCATGGGGAGCTTAACGAATTGCATGATATGAGTAGCCATAGGACTTAAGGAGGATTTAAAGAGAGTCGTTCTACCCGCCATGCTGAGGAAATTTGTTTTCCATCCACTAAGCTTTGCTTGGAGGTTTTCAGTAATAAATTGGAAGTCTTTCTTTTGAGGCTTACTTCCAAAGATCGGGAATCCTAGATATTTTCCAAATGAGCTACTAGGCTTGATTTTTAGAATCGCAGAGGTATCCCCCACGACTATCTCAGAGCAGTTTTTGGAAAAAAGTAACTTAGATTTGTTGGTGTTAACTATTTGCCCCGACCAACTACAAAAGGAGTTCATAATTTCAATAATTGTTGTACAACTACTATCAGTGGTTTGGGACATCAAGACAAGGTCATCCGCGAAGAAAAGGTGAGAAAAGTTTGGCCCGTAGCTACTAATTTTTATAGGAGCCCACCTCTTATTGCTGACAACATTTTCTATGTGGTGCGATAGGACCTCCATACAAAGGATGAAGATATAAGGAGACATAGGATCCCCTTGGCGTATTCCCCTATTAGGTTTGAAATATTCAGTTCTCGAGCCATTAATGAGGATGGATGTTTGACTAGAGCTAATGCAAGACATAATGAGGTTTATGGTTTTTGAGGGGAAATTAAAGTATTGGAGGGTATGCTTTATGAAAGACCATTCGATTCTATCAAACGCTTTTTTGAGGTCTATTTTTGCCATAAAGCTCCCTTTTTTCACTTTCATTTTTTTGAAATGGGAGACTACTTCCTGGACAATAATTGCATTATCTGCAGCTTGCCTATTTTTGAGGAAGCTTGTTTGGCAGGGACCTATCAATTTATCCATAAATTGCCGCATTCTTCTCGAAAGTATTTTAGTAATAATTTTGTAGGAGGTATTACATAAGCTAATAGGACGAAAGTTCTTTAGCGAAGTAGCATTCTTACATTTAGGAATTAGGCAGATATGAGTATGTTTAATGGGATCAGGGATGACTCCTGTTGTAAAGGCTCTCTGGCATAAAGTTTGAACTGAAGGGCCTACGATATCCCAATATTTCTGATAGAAAAAAGGGTGAAGTCCATCCGGACCCGGAGCTTTGAAGGGATGGAAGGAGTATACAGTGGCGTTGATCTCGTCTAATGAAGGAATGCTACTTAAGAGTAGGTGGTCCTCTTGCTTGATCGTAACAGGGTCGTTCCTTATAAGAGTATTTAGAGACTGATGGTGCTGGGTCATAAAAAGTTCTTGGTAATAAGAGGTCGTATGTTTGATAATGCCATCACGCTCATACAACCAAGTTCCTTCCTCACGTCAAACACAAAACATGACGAGGCACTGCTTTGAGAAGTTGAGCTAGCAATGTTTGTACAACATCCTGAAGTCCAACAAAACTGTAATCCTGGTCATCCACATATGAGGTAGTTCTCCGCAATGTTCTAACCTGATTACTTGTCCCTTCACTTGAATTATAATTGATATTTGTAATACCATAAGTCTCTCGTTTGCGAGAGATATCCATGATTCGTTGCTTGAGTGATTGCAACGTTGTATAATTTCTTCTCCTTTCTACATATGCAAGCGCAAGCCTTGAGACGACTAGCACCTTTACCAGCCTTGAAGGTGTAAGTCTTGAGTATAGCAACAGCATCATTAGCAATAGAGTTGATCTCAAACACCCATTGTTGAACTCTTTGATCTCTACTTTGCTTTAGTTCTGCATCTTTGAGGAAAGACTGTATGAATAGTAGCTCATTTCTCAGCTTTGGAAGCAGGGAAACTTGTTGAATGACGAAATCACCCAATTTTTGAACTGCAAATGACACAAAGGCATCAGTCATCTTTAGGAATAACTAGTTTTGATTGAAAAAAAGAGGCTGTATATTGGAAAATGGGTGATAGACATAAAAGTAAGACCTCAAATAATGTGATTAAAGATTAGAAAAAAAGGAAACATGACCATGTGGTTTCTGAACAAAGAATTACGATTGGATAAAAGGACAAAGATGTATTAAAGCTTTTTGAAAGTTTCCACTAAACAAAAGGTAATTTTTTTTAATTAAAGCATCTTCAACAACCATTATACAACTTGGGGAAAAACACATATAGAGAAAAGTCTTAAAAAATTAAAGCAACTTCAACAATCATTGCACAACTTGTGGAAAATATATATGAGAAAAGATTAAAAAAATTGAAGCATCTTCAACAACCATTACACAACTTGTGGAAAAAAAATATTTATTTTTATTTGTTCATAATAATAATTTTATTTTTTTCTATTTGCTTGTTACAATGAAATAATGTAGGATTCATTAAATTGGTTATAATTGTCCACAATTCTAATTGTGCATATTACATCATATTAATCTAAATTTGATGGAGCGGTATTATTTTTTTTAAAAAAATCCAAACGTACCAAATCAATTTTAACAACTCAAGTTTCAACTGATTTGGAAGAACGAGCTAATTAGTCTAAAAAAATATCGATGAAATTTTTGGAGGCCTGCAACAAAATCTTCATTGCTTTTTCTCTGGAGCCATTTTTGTCCTTTAAATGGTGACACGGCTTAGAAAAATCCAGCATACGGTACTGGTTGTGGTAATGGTAGTTAGGGTATTAAATGTTGTTAGCTTATATGTGTCCACCATAGGTCAACGTACTAGGTTCCTTGACAAAGTTAAGAACAATATCGAAAGTAATGCTTAAAGTAAAGGACAAGGATGTTTACGTGGAAATCTCCTTGCTCAAGAGATAAATGTTGAGAGAGAAGACTTTAGCATTTCAAAAATCATGTTTGCAAAAACTAGGTTATTTCTTATCAAAGTGATCAATATAAGATGGACAAAAACAGCCTAGTGTAACTCCATTGGCTGAGAACTCTGCACTTCTTTTCCCGTGCTCACCAATCACCACAGTTGTGGCGGTTTTATTGTTGTTCCATGTTGTCTATCTTGTATGTCTGTGGCTCATGCGATCAGGTCCTCTACCAGACCTCATAGTTTATTAAATCATCATAACTTCATAATATAACAAACACTATCTAGTAATTATGTTTTATCATTTACCCTACATTATTTATAATAGATTTATCATGCATCCTACTTTTCGTGTAGTTTGTCATTCAAATTATTGATGTGTGATAACTTGTAGTAACCGAAAAATGATATATTCTATTAAACATTGTATTCATCAAAAAGATAAAATACAATATAATACAATACACTATCATATAATATAATATAATACATTATAAAATAATATAAGAACCATCCAAACAAAGTGTAAGTCAAGAATCAAGATATAAGCAAGACTGCCAAAAATTGGACGATCAATACGAAAGTAATATATATGCACTACTTCTTTGCCGGCATATGCATTGGTTAAAAACCAATGGGGGCGTGTTTGGTACAACGAAAGTCATATTTCATCCTAAATGATTTTCTAAAAAAATATTGTTCTCCAAAAATATTTGTTTAGAAAATGCTCTATGATGTTTAACCCAGTGAGTGAAAAGTAATTTTTTAGAAAAAAAATAATATAAAGTTTATTCATAATCATGTCTAAGTATTAATTAAAGTAGTATGAAAATCAACAGTGAGAAAAGTTGTTTCTCCCCTTTTAGTAGAAAATTACTAACAAACATGTATGTTTCCCTAGGAATATAATATAACAATAGCAATAATATATTCAATAAATTAAAGTTCCACAAGTAGTGGGGTGTATGTAGACCTTAACTCTATTTTTGTGGATAGAGGAATTATTTTTGAAAGACCCTTGGCTAAAGAAAATAATTCTCAAAACATGTTTGAAAGAAATGTTTTCAAGTGACAGCTTCTTCTCTGTTGATTAAACACAAATATTATTTATATAAAAGATAAAATGAAGAAATGTTATGTAGGATTGGGATTTGTTTGTATATTTAGCTTTCCTATTATCAAATACCCTTCACGTCTCTAGAATCTCCTTCAGCTTTGGACAATGATTAATATGAAAACCTTTAATTAGAGGCATGTCACTTGTGGCTAAATCCCATCTTTAATTATCCGATCTACATGTTTGGTTAGTGCTACCACTAATACCAACTATATTTAATGCAGCTCTTGACATTTATAATTCTCTAACTTTTACGCTTTGACACCGCAAGTATATAACTATTTTTTTTGTATTAATCCATGATTGGATGTATGGCCGTTAGAATCCTCTGGGAATTTACATCCAGTTTTAATCAAAATGAAACAGAAAGATGTTTTTTTTTTTAAGAAAAAAGAAGAAGGAAACTGTATCGAAGTAACCACATCCAAATGACATATTGGGCACGTGTTAACACGGGTCATATCTATCTAGTCTAGTCTAGTAGTAGAAGAAACACTTTCAACATGGTTTTTTCTAGGCATTAAGTGAAAAGATCAAGGGTATTATGGTCCTCAAAGATATTGCAAGTTCAGCTTGCATAGAAATATTGTACTATCAGCCTTATTATTTGGGCCTTCTTACCATCTTTAGAAGAAAAAAAACCTGCACTTCTCTATTAAATTACAAATTATGCCTTCTATCATTTAGTGCAGTGGGATCCATTTAATTTTACACATTGACATGTATACAATGATGACTTTACTGGGTTTCCACATATTTCCATTTTTATTGTCTGCATATTAAATAGTATAATATAGTTAAATAATTTAATAAAATTTTATTATTTAACTTATATATTCAAAATAATTATTTTTTAATAATATATATATCATTAAATAACTATATATAATTATTAATAGTCATATTTATATTTTTAAAGTATAATTAATAAAATTAATTTTAAAAAATAAACTCTTAATAAATAATTTATCAAGAAAAACGTCAAATTAATTTAAATAAAATATATATTTATTAACTCGACGTAAGTGCTCAAATAAGATTTTACTTTTGTGAGGTGTAAATACAATTCATCAGTATTTAATTATTAGAGTTTATATTCTACACACAATTTATCAACATAAAAGGATAAGAAATCATAACATGTTTTTCTTTGCAAAGTAATTTTGTTTTTAAAAGAAAAAAAGTTGTATTGCTGAACTTTCAAATACTTTTGCAAGATCAATAAGAAGAAACTTCTTATTGAAAAATATTGAATTGTTTTTTACTAGGGAAAATGCATAAGTACCCCCCCCAGCCTATTCTTGAAATCCCAGAGACACACCTAACCTTTACTAAGGTCTTATTACCCCCCCGAACTTATTTTATATGTAATATTCTACCCCTTTTTGGCCTACGTGGCACTATCTTGTGGGCCCAGCGTATGTTGACAAAATTTTCAAGGATAGTGCCACGTAGGCCGAAAAGGGGTAGAATATTATAGATAAATTAAGTTCGAGGGGGTAATAGGACCTTAGTAAAGGTTAGGTGTGTCTCTGGGATTTCGAGTATAGGCTGTGGGGGTATTTATACATTTTCCCTTTTTACTATTAAAACGACATTATGGAAAGAACAAGCAAAACAAAAAAAAAATTACTTCTTTTAAATTATGTGGTATAATTTAACCAAAAATGTACTTCTTTTGTTTGATTTCTTGTGGAGTAGCTTAACTAAATATTAATATACTTTTTTTTACTCTTTGAAATATTAGGGAATTTGTAACACCCCGGAAAATGATAGGTTTTCTAGAGCCTAAAAGTAAGGTTAAAAATCGTAAAATCACTCCCCGAATTATTAGTAAGTCCTTTAGGGTTGAAATGAGGCTTATTGAGTAAAGACCAAGGGGCAAGTGCCAAAGCCAAGGGGCCAAGCCAAGGCCAAAGGCCAAGCCTGCCCCTAGCTAGGAGCACACTGCCCCAGCTTCATGAAGGGGACCACGAGTCGTGGTCCACTCCACGGCTTGTGAAGGTGGTCGTGAAGCCTTCTTGGCCATGAAAATATGGCCACCATTCTCCCTAGCTAATGCCTCAACTTCCACGGCTATCACCACGATCCATGGTCATGACCACTACCATGGAAGGTGCTCGTGGAGTTGCCTTAGGCAATGAGCAAGGGCCCCCAAGTAGTGAGGCTATTGCCTCAAGGACCATGAGAGGGACCACGACTCGTGGAGCCCCTTGTGGTAATGCCTTGGACTCAAGTGCCTCATGCCACCAAAAGGGAGCTACTGCCCCAACTTTCACGAGGGGGGGACCACGGGTTGTGGTCCACACTACGGCTCGTGAAGGTGGGTCGTGGTCCCTAATGGGGACCATTAAATGAAGGACTTTTAGGTCATTTCCTTTTTAGTCCAATTAAGTGGGGGTGTTTTGGGTATTTTTAGGGGAAGTATATAGGTTGTTTTTAAGTCAAATTTCAAAAGACTTGGTCATTATTCACAAACACCCAAATTGAAATAAAAAACGCCCACACCCTCCTCTCTCAATATTTCTCTCTCTAAGCTCAAGGAAGAAGAAGAAGTCATTGGAGCTAGGGTTTGTAGATTTTCAAGGTTCTTCCCTAAATTTCTTAGAGATTCTTAATTGAGGTATGGATGCTTTTCATTCTTGGGTAGCTATCACCCAAGGAGCCCCTTCAAATTATGTTTTCAAATCTCCCAAACCTAGGGTTTTCAATCTACAACACGGGTCTTCTTCCAAAACATTTTCCATTGTTTAAATATGGTTTGTTATGATTGGTTATGATGATTTATGATGGGAATGTTGAAGTATTGTTGGTTTTTGATGAAAATCTCCCTTGGACCCATGATTTCCCCTTCTTCCTAAATTGTGAACTAGGGTATGATTTGATTGATCTTGCAAGCTTGTCAATTGATTATGTTTATGCTTATCATGTTATTGAATCATGAAATGTCCCCCATCTAATGTTGTAATTCTTTCAATTAGGGTTGATCTTGATTCTTATCCTTGAAGGGCAATAACTAGGGTTTATGTATGTTGATGAAGACTGTATATGAACTTGTGATTCACTTAGATAGTGATGAACTTATGGTTAAGGTGTAATTCTGGTATTGATGCAAGATTATTCTTCCCTATACCTTTGCACTTGATTATGTATGAAGTATGTATGTACTTTTATGTTAAGCTTGTTGTGTTGATTGAAAGGTCATTCTCATGAACACACTATGAATATGATGTGAAAGGTTTACTCACATGTTGATGATTCTAAGGTTGAAAGGGCATTCTCACCTAATGAGTCTTGAGTTATTATGATGTATGTTGGTTAGAGTGCCTAGTGTATTCTTTCATGAACCTAAACTTAAGAAAAGACTTAAAGTAACCTCTAAAGGGAATTATGCTTAGCACCGAGCGGATATGAAAGTGAGATGGGAGCTTGTACGTTAGAAAGTACGGCTTCCCTATGTATGTAATCTCATTAGATGAAAACCTTTCACGTTAGAAGTCTGAGTTTCTAGTAGCAATCTCCATGTCCCATAACTATATGTCCACATAGGTCTTAGCTAGTGGATCCACCTAAAAGCTAATATGTAAGTTCTACATTAAGCAAGTAGGACGTACCTCTTTTCGGTGTGGGAGTAAGACACTGGATTCCAAGTAGCTCACATGGTCTATGTCGATTAAGGCTATTATCCCTATATGATACGAATATGAACTACGGTAAGAACATGGACTTAAAGTATGACTTCTTAAGAGGTACTACTTAGTATGAGTGGGAGTATGGGACTTCACTCATACATTGCACAAGTGGACTTTGAGAGGGGTTGTGGTTAGGTTCTCTTATGCTAATAAAGATTATGGATTATGTAAGTATGATATGTATGAATGTTAAGGTTGACTTACTTGTTACAAGTTATGATCATGAATGTCTCCTTACTTATGTATGTTGATTATGGATGAACCAAAAGTAAGATATGTATGTTGTTGGTGATCTAAATGTGATACTTAGCATTGGGTAGGGTTATGGGATCTTACCTTTGCATTGCACTAGTATGGCTTTGGGTTGCCTGTATGTTGGTATGACTTATGTTTCTTCATAAATGTGCATAATGGTTTTCAAACTTGATAAAGGAATGATTTCAACTAAATGTCCCCTTTATGCATATTTCAATGATTTTGTGCATGGCTTTCATACTTAGTACTTTATGTGCTAACCCATATTTCTACTTTTACTATGAGTGTAGGTTCTGGTCGTTGAGACATACTCCTTACTTCAAGTGAAGGTTGGGTTGACTATTCCCTAGGCTTGGTGAGTCCTCAAGTTTGAGGACACGATGTTATCATTTCTTAGTTTCTATTGTATTTCCGAATTTGAGACTTTGTTGATGTAAAGGGCTTTTTGACCCTATTTGTACTCTCTATTGTACTAGATGGTGATTGAGACAAAGTCTAGATTCTATTTTCGTTTATGAATGAGAAGTTGACTTCGATCGTAAAAGTTTTAATTTTTATGCATTATTCTATGACTTATGTGTATGATTATGCTAAGGTCTTGTATGCGACCCCTTCGGGGTCAAGTATGCCATCTTACGTCTAGGGGGTACCCATGGGTCGTGACAAACTTGGTAATTAGAGCACAAGGTTTAGAATGATTCTAGGATTGATGTCTCATGAACCACGTCTAGTAGAGTCTTGTTCATGAGTGTGAAGCGCGCTACACTTATGAATGAGAGGCTATAAGATGTTTAGGAATTTTCCCTTCTTTCATTACTCTTTAGTCGTGCTTTAGAGTTTTAACTCAAAAAACTTAAAACAATAATAAGAAATCAAACACTAAGACCACTCTCATTGACAGCCCTCAAATTAATAACCAATGTGCTTGGCAGAAATGCCCCCATCAATACCTCTACGATTATGAAGACATCATATATATATATTATTCCTAAGAGAATGAAAGACGTGGAGCTGTTGAAGAGGAATTATATATAGAGAAGAAGGATTTACAAGTGCTATGATTTCGGCTAAGGAAATTGCATTAGAGATGAATATAGAACCTGAATTTCGTAAGAAACGTGTAATTTATAGAAAAAAACAATTTGATGAGAATGATGATAATGAAATCACAAGATCTCTTGAAGAATCATTTAGAGTTGATTACTTCTTATGTAGACCAAGCCATCTTTTCACTTCAAAATAGATTTGAACAATTTGAAGTATATGAAAGTATTTTTGATTTTCTATTTAGTGGAAAAAATTGAGATCATTAGATAATGAGAATTTAAAACAATNACGTGTAATTTATAGAAAAAAACAATTTGATGAGAATGATGATAATGAAATCACAAGATCTCTTGAAGAATCATTTAGAGTTGATTACTTCTTATGTAGACCAAGCCATCTTTTCACTTCAAAATAGATTTGAACAATTTGAAGTATATGAAAGTATTTTTGATTTTCTATTTAGTGGAAAAAATTGAGATCATTAGATAATGAGAATTTAAAACAATATTGTCTTAATCTTGAATGTTCCTTAAAGCATAATACTCACTCCGATATTGACGGTTTAGACTTATTTTCTGAATTAGAAGTGTTAAGGGAAATCATAAAAGTAGAAGACAATACTCTAATTGAGATACTCAATCAAATAAAAAGACTTGATTCTTTTCCAAATGCTTACTGTAACATCCGGCAATTTGAAATAACTATGAAGAGGCTTAGAGTTGGAAATAGTCATTTTTTTGGAGGGAATTCAAAAATCTGGAAATTTGGTTAAGTATGGGAAAAAAGTGAGTTTTTGGCCAACTTTGAACAGTCATAACTCCTAGTTCAGGATGATTTAGGTGTATTTCCAGTTATGTTTGCGAAGCTCGTGGAATGATCTTTCCAACGCCATCGAGTTTGCTCAATTACGAGTTTGTATGAGTGAGTTATGCCCCTTGGGAGTTGGGCTGTTGGCACAGGGCAGTTCACCCGAAAGTTTAAGGGTATTTTGGTCTTTTCCCTAACCAATTCTTTTGGTTATATTGATGTGTTAGACTGATTTTTAGATCAGTTGTTCCCTTTTTAAAAGAGTGAGAGTGAGGGTTTGTGAGTGGAGAGGAGAAGAAGAGGAGAAAGAGAAGATCAAGCAAGGTTTCGTCAAAGATCGTCGTGGATATCGTCGGGGGTGATCCCTACTAGGTATGTGAGTTCATAGTGTTGGGTTAGTTCTTTCCCCCACATGCCAAACTCGTCTTAATTCCGAGAAAAGCTTGGTTGTGTTTGTTGAAATTGTTAGTTGTGTTTGTTGAAGTTGTTGATTGTGTTGTTGAAGTTCCTTGTTGTCTTGGGACATGTTTCCGGCTGTGTTTCCGAGTTGAATCTATTGTATGTTGAGGGGTTTTATGTTCTAAGTGTTTGGTGTTGGAACCTTTGAGCTTGAGAGGGTTTAGAGTTGGAGAAAAGAAAGAGAAAAGTCAAATTTTTCTGGGGAAAGGGGTGGCGCGTCGCGCCAGACAGAGCCCCCCAAGAAGTGTTCTGAACTTCCACCCCTGGGGTGCCGCGCCTTGCAGAGCACCTCAACAGCCCTTCTGAACTTTGAGGGCTGGCCCCGCGCCTTGCAGAGCGCCAAGGACGCCAAGTTTCCCCTTTCATTCCCCACTTTTACATGCATGTTCCTTGGTAATGTACCTATGTTTCATAGTTCTTTTTGACACTCCAAGGTACGTCTAAACGTCAAGAACTCATCCATAAACATGTGATCATATACCTTGAATCCATAATCCAATTCAAGGTGAGTTAGGATCAAAGTCAAGTGAAGTTAGAAGTCAAGTCTAGAAGTTAAGAAGTAAGTCCATGCAAGTCTTTAAAGTTTTTCAAGAGTCTTTATTGAACGTTTTAATTTCATTTTAAGGCTCAAGTTTCAAGTCAAGTAAAGAGTATATAGTTTCAAGCTAAGTAAAGAATCTCAAGTTTCAAGTTAAGTCAAGAGTATAAAGTTGAGTTCATTTCTCAAAAGCTATTAGTGAACTAAGTATTCCCAAAGAAGTTTATAAATGTTTCTACAATTGAGTAAGAAGGGAACCATGTTTTCCAAAAGAGCCTTTGGGCTAAGTTTTGAGTAATTATCTCAACTAAAGAAAGATGTGTTTAAGACACTTATGAGCCAAAGTATTTTTGGGAGTAGTATTGAGCACCGAATTGGGGACACGAGTTCATATTGACTCAACTTTTCATAAGAACCATGAGCCAACATGGGACTTGACGGGTCATTCTTTTTAGATGATCACGTAAGATTAAGCTAGTGGATCCACTAAGTAAAGTAAGGTCCTATATCACAGCAAGGTATAGGATGGTCCTTGGGCAATGTGAGGTAAAACGTTGTATCATCACTAGGGCTCATAGTTGTGGTTGTCGGTTAAAGAACCTCCCACAAAAGTTATATTACTTTTGTATAAGTAAAGTTGAGTTGTTATTGTTTACATTGTTTTACAAGCTATTTATATATTGCATGTATCTTATTGCTTTATATTGAGTTCGGTTATTCATGAGTCGAACAGAGCCAAGGTAAGTGTTCTCTTGTACTGCTTTCAAGCTTAAGTTGTGGTTTAGCTTTCCAACTCGCATACTCGTACATTCAATGTACTGATACCAGTTGGCCTGCATCTTATTATGATGCAGACGCAGGTACCCATGATCAGCATCCAGCACGCCGTTGATCCACCTGAGCTGTAACATCCGGCAATTTGAAATAGCTTTGAAGAGGCTTAGAATTGGAAATTTTCATTTTTGGAAAGAATTTTGAAAACCTGGAAATTTGGCTAAGTGTGGGAAAAAGTGAATTTTTGGCCAAATTTGAGCAGTTGTAACTTCTAGATCAGGATGAGTTAGGAGTGGTTACAATTATGGCTGCGAAGCTCGTGGAATGATCTTTCCAACGCCACTGATTTTGCTCGATTCCGAGTTCGTATGAGCGAGTTATGGCCTTTGAAAGTTGGGCAGTTGGCAGGGAATCCGTCCAAAAATTTTTAAGGGCATTTTGGTCCTTTCCCTAGCTATTTCTTTTGAGGTTATATTGTTGTGTTAGGCTGATTGTGGATCATTTTTCTCCCATTTTAAAAGAGTGAAAGTAAGGGTTTGAGAGTGAAGAAGAGAAGAAGAGAAGAAGAGGAGATCAAACAAGTTTCCGTCGTGGATATCATCGGGGGTGATCCCTATTAAGGTATGTGAGTTTTTAGTGATGGGTTGATCCTTTCCCCCACACACCAAGCTCCTTTTATTCTTGAGAAAAGATTGATGGGGTTGTTGAAATTGTTGGTTTGTGTTGTTGATGTTATTGATTGTGCTGTTGAAGTCCCTTGTTGATTGGGACATGTTTTCCAGTTGTGTTTTGAGTTGTAATCTATTGTATGTTGAGGGATTGATGATCCTTAGTGTTTGGGGGTTGAAACCCTTGAAGTATGGAAGGTTTAGAGTTGGAGAAAAGAGGGAGAAAAATCAAGTTTTCGGGGAAAGGGAGTGGGGAGTCGCGCCTGCCACCGCGCCCCAAGAGGGGCTCTGAACATTTCCCCTTAGGGTGGCGCGCCTCTCAGAGCGCCAGCAGGCCCCCTCTGAAGTTTTGGGTCTGGCGCTCCGCAACTTGCAGAGCGCCAAGGACACCAAGTGTTCCCTTTCATTTCATACTCTTTCATGCATGTTCCATGGTATTGTACCTATGTTTCCAAGTTCTTTCCAACACTTCAAGTTGCTTTTAAATGTCAAGAACTCATCCATAACATGTGATTATATACCTTGAATCCATAATTCAATTCAAGGCAAGTTAGTATCAAGTTAAAGAGAAGTTAGAGTCAAGTCAAGCAAAGTTAAGAAGTTAGTTCAAGCAAGTTTTCAAAGTTGTTCAAGAGTCTTAATTGAACGTTTTCACTTCATTCTAAGGCTCAAGTTGCAAGTCAAGTAAAGAGTAAAGAGTCAAGAGTTTCAAGTTGAGTAAAGAGTTTAAAATTGAGTTCATTTTTCAAAGTTATTAGGGAACTATGTATTCCCAAAGAAGTTTTAAAGAAATGTTTTTACATTTAAACAAGGTCGGAAACTGAGATTTCCAAAAGAGCCTTAGGGCTAATTTTCATAAAGGAAGAAAGGAAACTGAGATTTCCAAAGAGCCTCTGAGCTAGTTTTTGAGTAATTATCTCAATCAGCAGGAAGAAATATGTTTTAAAAACATAAGAGCCACTACATTTTTGGGAGTAGTATCGAGCACCGAGTTGGGGGAGCGTTCAAAGAACCCACAGCCCCCATAGAACCATGTTAGCCACCATGGGCAGAAAAGGATCATACTTTTTAGATGAATCCTTTTCCAGATAGACTAGTGGATCCATTAGGCAGTTCAGGTCCTATACCTTTGGCCGGGAATAGGATGCTCTGGCAGCGTGAGGTCGATCACTGTATCATCACTATAGCTCTTATGTGATAGTTGTCGGTTAGGGAAACTCCCACAACAGTTGTTGTATTTTCATACACAGAAAGTATTGTATTTTTATATACATCAGTTCATTTGTATTTCTATATACATCTCAGGCTTATTGTATCTTTGTATACACACAGAGTTTATAGCATGTTTTAAGCAGTCTTTCTTTATATCGCACGTATTTTAAATTGCCTTGTATTGAAAGAAGTCAGTCAGGCTGAGTTGAGTTGAGCCAGGTAAGCTTTTCAGTATCTTCCAGATCTCCTGCTAGCCTATGTTGCTTAGTTCCAGCTCGCATACTCGTACATTCCATGTACTGATGCCAGTTGGCCTGCATCTTGTTATGATGCAGACGCAGGTACCCAAGATCAGCATCCAACACGCCGTTGATCCAACTGAGCATTCCAGAGCCAGTGGTGAGCCTCCTTGCTTTCCGAAGGACTCGGTTATTTTGTGATTTTAAGTTTGTTTTATTAGGATGTTGTGGGGTCTGTCCCAACATCCATCTCAGTATTTTAGAGGCTTCATAGACAGTCAGTCAGTTAGTATTGAGTCTCTCATCTATGTGTGTATA